>NC_088223.1:44866354-45006799 GCF_036934945.1 Oncorhynchus masou masou | reverse complement strand
GTATTCCCAAGTGGTCTTACAATCCGAATACTAACCAGGCCCGACCCTGCTTATCTTCTGAGAACGAGATCAGGCGTACTCAGGCTGGTATGGTCGTAAGCAAGAAACTTTCTCTTTGTGCACTATATAAAGTCAAAGTGAGTCTGATTAACAGCTGTTGCATTTTCACCATTAGATAAGCATCTTTGTATCACTCAAAAAGTGGAAGAAATTGCAAATCAGTTTTTTCTCACAAAACTGAAATATGTGCACTCGCTTGAAATAAGTAAAAAGGCTAGTGTGTATTTCATCCAACAATCTGTGCTACATATTATGGCTACAGTCAAAGTGAGTCTGATTAACAGCTGTTGCATTTTCACCATTAGATAAACATCTTTGTGTCACTCAAAAAGTGGAAGAAATTGCATATACTGTAGCCATAATTTGTAGCACAGATTGTTGGATGAAATACAAACTAACCTTGCTTACTTATTTCAAAGCGAGGGCACATATTTCAGTCTTGTGTGAAAAAACTGACAAAGAGTTGAAATTCCACAAGGCAGTGACAAAAAGCTTACAGCACCTGGTATTCCCAATTGGTCTTACAATCCGAATACTAACCAGGCCCGACCCTGCTTATCTTCTGAGAACGAGATCAGGCGGACTCAGGCTGGTATGGTCGTAAGCAAGAAACTTTCTCTTGGTGCACTATATAAAGTCAAAGTGAGTCTGATTAACAGCTGTTGCAATCTCACCATTAGATAAGCATATTTGAGTCACTCAAGAAGTGGAAGAAATTGCATATACTGTAGCCATAATTTGTAGCACAGATTGTTGGATGAAATACAAACTAACCTTGCTTACTTATTTCAAAGCGAGGGCACATATTTCAGTCTTGTGGGAAAAAAACTGACAAAGAGTTGAAATTTCACAAGGCAGTGATAAAAAAGCTTACAGCACCTGGTATTCCCAAGTGGTCTTACAATCCGAATACTAACCAGGCCCGACCCTGCTTATCTTCTGAGAACGAGATCAGGCGTACTCAGGCTGGTATGGTCGTAAGCAAGAAACTTTCTCTTTGTGCACTATATAAAGTCAAAGTGAGTCTGATTAACAGCTGTTGCATTTTCACCATTAGATAAGCATCTTTGTATCACTCAAAAAGTGGAAGAAATTGCAAATCAGTTTTTTCTCACAAGACTGAAATATGTGCACTCTCTTTGAAATAAGTAAGCAAGGCTAGTGTGTATTTCATCCAACAATCTGTGCTACATATTATGGCTACAGTCAAAGTGAGTCTGATTAACTGCTGTTGCATTTTCACCATTAGATAAACATCTTTGTGTCACTCAAAAAGTGGAAGAAATTGCATATACTGTAGCCATAATTTGTAGCACAGATTGATGGATGAAATACAAACTAACCTTGCTTACTTATTTCAAAGCGAGGGCACATATTTCAGTCTTGTGGGAAAAAACTGACAAAGAGTTGAAATTTCACAAGGCAGTGATAAAAAAGCTTACAGCACCTGGTATTCCCAAGTGGTCTTACAATCCGAATACTAACCAGGCCCGACCCTGCTTATCTTCTGAGAACGAGATCAGGCGGACTCAGGCTGGTATGGTCGTAAGCAAGAAACTTTCTCTTGGTGCACTATATAAAGTCAAAGTGAGTCTGATTAACAGCTGTTGCATTCTCACCATTAGATAAGCATCTTTGTGTCACTCAAAAAGTGGAAGAAATTGCAAATCAGTTTTTTCTCACAAGACTGAAATATGTGCACTCGCTTTGAAATAAGTAAGCAAGGCTAGTGTGTATTTCATCCAACAATCTGTGCTACATATTATGGCTACAGTCAAAGTGAGTCTGATTAACAGCTGTTGCATTTTCACCATTAGATAAGCATCTTTGTGTCACTCAAAAAGTGGAAGAAATTAAATATACTGTAGCCATAATTTGTAGCACAGATTGTTGGATGAAATACAAACTAACCTTGCTTACTTATTTCAAAGCGAGGGCACATATTTCAGTCTTGTGGGAAAAAACTGACAAAGAGTTGAAATTTCACAAGGCAGTGACAAAAAGCTTACAGCACCTCGTATTCCCAAGTGGTCTTACAATCCGAATACTAACCAGGCCCGACCCTGCTTATCTTCTGAGAACGAGATCAGGCGTACTCAGGCTGGTATGGTCGTAAGTAAAGAAACTTTCTCTTGGTGCACCATATAAAGTCAAAGTGAGTCTGATTAACAGCTGTTGCATTCTCACCATTAGATAAGCATCTTTGTGTCACTCAAAAAGTGGAAGAAATTGCATATACTGTAGCCATAATTTGTAGCACAGATTGTTGGATGAAATACAAACTAACCTTGCTTACTTATTTCAAAGCGAGGGCACATATTTCAGTCTTGTGGGAAAAAACTGACAAAGAGTTGAAATTTCACAAGGCAGTGATAAAAAAGCTTACAGCACCTGGTATTCCCAAGTGGTCTTACAATCCGAATACTAACCAGGCCCGACCCTGCTTATCTTCTGAGAACGAGATCAGGCGTACTCAGGCTGGTATGGTCGTAAGCAAGAAACTTTCTCTTGGTGCACTAAGTCAAAGTGAGTCTGATTAACAGCTGTTGCATTTTCACCATTTAGATAAGCATCTTTGTGTCACTCAAAAAGTGGAAGAAATTGCATATACTGTAGCCATAATTTGTAGCACAGATTGATGGATGAAATACAAACTAACCTTGCTTACTTATTTCAAAGCGAGGGCACATATTTCAGTCTTGTGGGAAAAAACTGACAAAGAGTTGAAATTCCACAAGGCAGTGACAAAAAGCTTACAGCACCTGGTATTTCCAAGTGGTCTTACAATCCGAAAACTAACCAGGCCCGACCCTGCTTATCTTCTGAGAACGAGATCAGGCGTACTCAGGCTGGTATGGTCGTAAGTAAAGAAACTTTCTCTTGGTGCACCATATAAAGTCAAAGTGAGTCTGATTAACAGCTGTTGCATTCTCACCATTAGATAAGCATCTTTGTGTCACTCAAAAGTGGAAGAAATTGCATATACTGTAGCCATAATTTGTAGCACAGATTGTTGGATGAAATACAAACTAACCTTGCTTACTTATTTCAAAGCGAGGGCACATATTTCAGTATTGTGGGAAAAAACTGACAAAGAGTTGAAATTTCACAAGGCAGTGACAAAAAGCTTACAGCACCTGGTATTCCCAAGTGGTCTTACAATCCGAATACTAACCAGGCCCGACCCTGCTTATCTTCTGAGAACGAGATCAGGCGTACTCAGGCTGGTATGGTCGTAAGCAAGAAACTTTCTCTTGGTGCACTATATAAGTCAAAGTGAGTCTGATTAACAGCTGTTGCATTTTCACCATTTAGATAAGCATCTTTGTGTCACTCAAAAAGTGGAAGAAATTGCATATACTGTAGCCATAATTTGTAGCACAGATTGTTGGATGAAATACAAACTAACCTTGCTTACTTATTTCAAAGCGAGGGCACATATTTCAGTATTGTGGGAAAAAACTGACAAAGAGTTGAAATTTCACAAGGCAGTGACAAAAAGCTTACAGCACCTGGTATTCCCAAGTGGTCTTACAATCCGAATACTAACCAGGCCCGACCCTGCTTATCTTCTGAGAACGAGATCAGGCGTACTCAGGCTGGTATGGTCGTAAGCAAGAAACTTTCTCTTGGTGCACTAAGTCAAAGTGAGTCTGATTAACAGCTGTTGCATTTTCACCATTTAGATAAGCATCTTTGTGTCACTCAAAAAGTGGAAGAAATTGCATATACTGTAGCCATAATTTGTAGCACAGATTGTTGGATGAAATACAAACTAACCTTGCTTACTTATTTCAAAGCGAGGGCACATATTTCAGTATTGTGGGAAAAAACTGACAAAGAGTTGAAATTTCACAAGGCAGTGATAAAAAAGCTTACAGCACCTGGTATTCCCAAGTGGTCTTACAATCCGAATACTAACCAGGCCCGACCCTGCTTATCTTCTGAGAACGAGATCAGGCGTACTCAGGCTGGTATGGTCGTAAGCAAGAAACTTTCTCTTGGTGCACTAAGTCAAAGTGAGTCTGATTAACAGCTGTTGCATTTTCACCATTTAGATAAGCATCTTTGTGTCACTCAAAAAGTGGAAGAAATTGCATATACTGTAGCCATAATTTGTAGCACAGATTGATGGATGAAATACAAACTAACCTTGCTTACTTATTTCAAAGCGAGGGCACATATTTCAGTCTTGTGTGAAAAAACTGACAAAGAGTTGAAATTCCACAAGGCAGTGACAAAAAGCTTACAGCACCTGGTATTCCCAAGTGGTCTTACATTCCGAAACTAACCAGGCCCGACCCTGCTTATCTTCTGAGAACGAGATCAGGCGTACTCAGGCTGGTATGGTCGTAAGTAAAGAAACTTTCTCTTGGTGCACCATATAAAGTCAAAGTGAGTCTGATTAACAGCTGTTGCATTCTCACCATTAGATAAGCATCTTTGTGTCACTCAAAAAGTGGAAGAAATTGCATATACTGTAGCCATAATTTGTAGCACAGATTGTTGGATGAAATACAAACTAACCTTGCTTACTTATTTCAAAGCGAGGGCACATATTTCAGTATTGTGGGAAAAAACTGACAAAGAGTTGAAATTTCACAAGGCAGTGACAAAAAGCTTACAGCACCTGGTATTCCCAAGTGGTCTTACAATCCGAATACTAACCAGGCCCGACCCTGCTTATCTTCTGAGAACGAGATCAGGCGTACTCAGGCTGGTATGGTCGTAAGCAAGAAACTTTCTCTTGGTGCACTAAGTCAAAGTGAGTCTGATTAACAGCTGTTGCATTTTCACCATTTAGATAAGCATCTTTGTGTCACTCAAAAAGTGGAAGAAATTGCATATACTGTAGCCATAATTTGTAGCACAGATTGATGGATGAAATACAAACTAACCTTGCTTACTTATTTCAAAGCGAGGGCACATATTTCAGTCTTGTGGGAAAAAACTGACAAAGAGTTGAAATTCCACAAGGCAGTGACAAAAAGCTTACAGCACCTGGTATTTCCAAGTGGTCTTACAATCCGAAAACTAACCAGGCCCGACCCTGCTTATCTTCTGAGAACGAGATCAGGCGTACTCAGGCTGGTATGGTCGTAAGTAAAGAAACTTTCTCTTGGTGCACCATATAAAGTCAAAGTGAGTCTGATTAACAGCTGTTGCATTCTCACCATTAGATAAGCATCTTTGTGTCACTCAAAAAGTGGAAGAAATTGCATATACTGTAGCCATAATTTGTAGCACAGATTGTTGGATGAAATACAAACTAACCTTGCTTACTTATTTCAAAGCGAGGGCACATATTTCAGTCTTGTGGGAAAAAACTGACAAAGAGTTGAAATTTCACAAGGCAGTGACAAAAAGCTTACAGCACCTGGTATTCCCAAGTGGTCTTACAATCCGAATACTAACCAGGCCCGACCCTGCTTATCTTCTGAGAACGAGATCAGGCGTACTCAGGCTGGTATGGTCGTAAGTAAAGAAACTTTCTCTTGGTGCACTAAGTCAAAGTGAGTCTGATTAACAGCTGTTGCATTTTCACCATTTAGATAAGCATCTTTGTGTCACTCAAAAAGTGGAAGAAATTGCATATACTGTAGCCATAATTTGTAGCACAGATTGTTGGATGAAATACAAACTAACCTTGCTTACTTATTTCAAAGCGAGGGCACATATTTCAGTATTGTGGGAAAAAACTGACAAAGAGTTGAAATTTCACAAGGCAGTGACAAAAAGCTTACAGCACCTGGTATTCCCAAGTGGTCTTACAATCCGAATACTAACCAGGCCCGACCCTGCTTATCTTCTGAGAACGAGATCAGGCGTACTCAGGCTGGTATGGTCGTAAGCAAGAAACTTTCTCTTGGTGCACTAAGTCAAAGTGAGTCTGATTAACAGCTGTTGCATTTTCACCATTTAGATAAGCATCTTTGTGTCACTCAAAAAGTGGAAGAAATTGCATATACTGTAGCCATAATTTGTAGCACAGATTGTTGGATGAAATACAAACTAACCTTGCTTACTTATTTCAAAGCGAGGGCACATATTTCAGTATTGTGGGAAAAAACTGACAAAGAGTTGAAATTTCACAAGGCAGTGACAAAAAGCTTACAGCACCTGGTATTCCCAAGTGGTCTTACAATCCTAATACTAACCAGGCCTGACCCTGCTTAGCATCTGAGAACAACGAGATAAGGCGTACTCAGGCTGGTATGGTCGTAAGCAAGAAACTTTCTCTTGGTGCACTAAGTCAAAGTGAGTCTGATTAACAGCTGTTGCATTTTCACCATTAGATTAAGCATCTTTGTGTCACTCAAAAAGTGGAAGAAATTGCATATACTGTAGCCATAATTTGTAGCACAGATTGTTGGATGAAATACAAACTAACCTTGCTTACTTATTTCAAAGCGAGGGCACATATTTCAGTCTTGTGGGAAAAAACTGACAAAGAGTTGAAATTCCACAAGGCAGTGACAAAAAGCTTTACAGCACCTGGTATTCCCAAGCGGTCTCCCATTCAAGTACTAACCAGGACTGGACCTGTTTAGCTTCCGAGATCAGACGAGATCAGGCGTACTCAGGCCGGTATGGTCGTAAGCAAGAAACTTTCTCTTGGTGCACTAAGTCAAAGTGAGTCTGATTAACAACTGTTGCATTTTCACCATTAGAAAAGCATCTTTGTGTCACTCAAAAAGTGGAAGAAATTGCATATACTGTAGCCATAATTTGTAGCACAGATTGATGGATGAAATACAAACTAACCTTGCTTACTTATTTCAAAGCGAGGGCACATATTTCAGTCTTGTGGGAAAAAACTGACAAAGAGTTGAAATTCCACAAGCCAGTGACAAAAAGCTTACAGCACCTGGTATTCCCAAGTGGTCTTACAATCCTAATACTAACCAGGCCCAACCCTGCTTAGCATCTGAGAACAACGAGATAAGGCGTACTCTGGCTGGTATGGTCGTAAGCAAGAAACTTTCTCTTGGTGCACTAAGTCAAAGTGAGTCTGATTAACAACTGTTGCATTTTCACCATTAGATAAGCATCTTTGTGTCACTCAAAAAGTGGAAGAAATTGCAAATCAGTTTTTTCTCACAAGACTGAAATATGTGCACTCGCTTTGAAATAAGTAAGCAAGGCTAGTGTGTATTTCATCCAACAATCTGTGCTACATATTATGGCTACAGTCAAAGTGAGTCTGATTAACAGCTGTTGCATTTTCACCATTAGATAAACATCTTTGTGTCACTCAAAAAGTGGAAGAAATTGCATATACTGTAGCCATAATTTGTAGCACAGATTGATGGATGAAATACAAACTAACCTTGCTTACTTATTTCAAAGCGAGGGCACATATTTCAGTCTTGTGGGAAAAAACTGACAAAGAGTTGAAATTCCACAAGGCAGTGACAAAAAGCTTACAGCACCTGGTATTCCCAAGTGGTCTTACAATCCGAATACTAACCAGGCCCGACCCTGCTTATCTTCTGAGAACGAGATCAGGCGTACTCAGGCTGGTATGGTCGTAAGCAAGAAACTTTCTCTTGGTGCACTAAGTCAAAGTGAGTCTGATTAACAGTTGTTGCATTTTCACCATTAGATAAACATCTTTGTGTCACTCAAAAAGGTGGAAGAAATTGCATATACTGTAGCCATAATATGTAGCACAGATTGTTGGTTGAAATACACACTAACCTTGCTTACTTATTTCAAAGCAAGGGCACATATTTCAGTCTTGTGGGAAAAAACTGACAAAGAGTTGAAATTCCACAAGGCAGTGACAAAAAGCTTTACAGCACCTGGTATTCCCAAGCGGTCTCCCATTCAAGTACTGGACCTGTTTAGCTTCTGAGATCAGACGAGATAAGGCATACTCTGGCTGGTATGGTCGTAAGTAAAGAAACTTTCTCTTGGTGCACTATATAAAGTCAAAGTGAGTCTGATTAACAGCTGTTGCATTTTCACCATTAGATTACGCATCTTTGTGTCACTCAAAAAGTGGAAGAAATTGCATATACTGTAGCCATAATTTGTAGCACAGATTGATGGATGAAATACAAACTAACCTTGCTTGCTTATTTCAAAGCGAGGGCACATTTCAGCCTTGTGGGAAAAAATAGACAGAGTTTTAATTCTACAAGGCAGTGATGCTGATGAAATGATGCAAGAGCACCCCCTAGTGGATCAAGCCCACAACCTCTCGCATGCTAAGCAAGCACTCTTCCATTTGATCTAATTCTCCATCCTGTTGGAATTGCCACAAGGAGCAACCAAGTGTCCAGTCTTGTCAGGCTATGCTGTTGGTGGACTTGTTAGTTTATGCGCCAGCAGTTGCAGAGGCTCGGTGCATCTCAACAATTGTGCTCAGTAGCCAGCGACTTGTTAGCTCAGCTGGTTAGAGCGTGTTGTTAATTACGCAGAGGTTGTGTGTTACATTCCCTTCCTGGCCATGAGGTAATTTTTGAGTGTCAAAATTGTGAGTCACATGCGTGTGAATCGTCAAGAGTGCCACAGAATTACGTTTAGCAACTTGCAGAAATATATCAGTTGGGAGAGAGTTAGACTGAAGATTTTAAGGTCCCTAGTTGTTTTTCTTTCTTGATGCTCTGCTTTGGCTTCAAGGAAACTGCCCACAGCTTTGTTTGTGGGCCTCAATCGTGTGTGCAAAGTTGCTCCATTGAAAGTAAGTTATGTCTTTTTCATCTGACATTGTGACATCAGTGTTACATGAAAGTTTCTTGTCATTGTAACATGACAGTGGGTTGTCGTAAGACAAGACTACATGAAGTGTGAACTGGAGCTTACTTGGATCCACAAAAACAAAGTGTTAGAGGTACCATTTGAGTGTCAAAATTGTGAGTCACATGCGTGTGTATCATCAAGGGTGCCACAGAATTAATCTAAGGGAACACCGCCCTGAAATGGACAAAAATGAATGGGAACATATTGGCACTGTACAAAACATAACCACGGTGTCCAATACCACTCAATTGGACGTCGTTTCATTCAAAGTTGATGGCAAATGCCAAGTGTAACACTGCAAAAGTCCAATAGATTGCGAATGCGCTCCACCGTCATTTTTCATATTTCAAATGTTACACAAGTCAAGACCCAAGAGTAAAATTTTTAACATTTGAACATTTTGTCAAACTTATCACCCCCTTAATTAACTACATTTACATTTTTTAATTTACATTGTTTACAAACTGATATGTGACACGTATTAATGCCAAAATAACATGCAAAACAGGCAACCCCCACCTGCCCTGAATGACTGGTCGCCACTGAGTCTATAGGATGGAGAGTGTCGGAAGGCAACTCTCTCCTCCCACCCTCCCTCCTCTATGCCCATACAGTATATGACTTCATATATTTATATAAACTGGCAAGAGGAATATTTCTTTCATAGTTTTTTTGGGGGGTGGGCAGATTGTAAAATGTAATGTCACATTATGTACTGATGAATGATCATTGTACAGTAACTCAGAAAGGATCAATCTTAGAAAAACCCTTTCCACAGAGGGTTCTACCTGGAACCAAAAAGGTTTTACCTGGATCCAAAAAGGGTTCTCGTATGTGTACAGCTGAAGAACCCTTTTGGAACCCTTTTTTCTGTGTCCTTCTCAAATCAAAATCAAATCAAATTTTATTTGTCACATACACATGGTTAGCAGATGTTAATGCGAGTGTAGCGAAATGCTTGTGCTTCTAGTTCCGACAATGCAGTAATAACCAACGAGTAATCTAACCTAACAATTCCAAAACTACTACCTTATACACACAAGTGTAAAGGGATAAAGAATATGTACATAAAGATATATGAATGAGTGATGGTACAGGACGGCATAGGCAAGATGCAGTAGATGGTATCGAGTACAGCATATACATATGAGATGAGTAATGTAGGATATGTAAACATTATATTAAGTAGCATTGTTTAAAGTGGCTAGAGATATATATTTTACATAATTTCCCATCAATTCCCATTGTTAAAGTGGCTGGAGTTGAGTCAGTGTGTTGGCAGCAGCCACTCAATGTTAGTGGTGGCTGTTTATGGATAGGGGAGACGCTAGCGTCTCACCTGGCCAATTGCCAGGGGAAATGCAGAGCACGAGATTCAAATAAAATGCTATAAAATTCTAATTTTCATTAAATGACATATGTAAGATACTCAATTAAAGCTACACTTGTTGTGAATCCAGCCAACATGTCAGATTTAAAAAATGCTTTTCGGCGAAAGCATAAGAAGCTATTATCTGATCGCCTGCACCCATCTGCACCAGCAGTAAACAAAGGAGCTAGCATAGCAGGCGCTGATTAAACAACCCTGAAATAAAATATGCATTATCTTTGAGCTTCTTTTGTTGGCACTCCAATATGTCCCATAAACATCACAATTGGTCCTTTTGTTCGATTAATTCCGTCCATATATATCGAAAATGTCCATTTATGAAGCGTGTTTGATCCAGAAAAAGACAGATTACAAAAAACGCAACATCACTACGAAATATTTCAAAAGTTGCCTAGAAACTTTGCCAAAATATTTTAAACTACTTTGGTAATACAACGGTAGGTATTGTTAAATGTTAATAATCGATCAAATTGTAGACGGGGCAATCTGTATTCAATACAGGAACAAAAACAAACCAGCCCTGCTGTTCACGTCTTGCGCAACTCACAAAAGTGTCCCCAGTTCCGAGTTGGCCTACTTCTTCATAGAACAAAGGAATAACCTCAGCCATATTCCAAAGACTGGCGACATCGTGTGGAAGCGGTAGGAACTGAAAATGGGTTCCTATTAAATATCCAATGGGAAAGACAATATAGTGAACAGAGGGAAAACAAAATTCTGAACAGTTAGTCCTCAGGGTTTTGCCTGCTACATAAGTTTTGTTATACTCACAGACATGATTCAACAAGTTTTAGAAACTTCAGTGTTTTCTATCCAAATCTATGAATAACATGCATATGCTTATATTCTTGGCATGAGTAGCAGGAAGGTGAAATTGGGCACGCTATTTATCCAAAAGTGAAAATTGTGCCCCCTAGCTTTAAGAGGTTTTAAATTAATGAAGCCTCCATACAAAAATTCTCTAGGCAGCTAGAAAATGCAGGTGTTTCAGCCTAGCTCAGTGCTTTCTGTGGTGGTGGGGCAGCCAGCAGAAAATACGGAGCTTAAGGGTTGGTAATGTTTTCTAGTTGTGCCGTGATTGGCTCAGTGTTCTGTCACTCATTGGGACACTACGTCACTACTGCCAATTCTAAGGGTAGAGCTAAAAAATGCAAGCCCCTTAGGTGCTGCCATAGTTACAGAAGAGCCTATCCAAGAAGGCTCAAGGTCATTGGCCACAGAATGACATCAAATCACGTTAAATCTACAGTAGCTTTGATTGGACTGATCATGTCAACATCATACTTTCAAAATCTTAGCTAGCAATCATCATCATGAATCAATTCCACAATCTACTGGAAAATCATTTTTAATCCCTGTCATATGAAGAGAAATAATGGAGAGGATGGAGTGACAAAGTGCGGTGCTTAAAGACACACAGAGCCTGCAATGGCATTACCATAATCTCTAGGCTGTGCTGAGTTCAAGGAGATGCCCTGCTTGACTGTAGCTCGCTCTGAGTGCAGCGACCGTGAAAAAAGTAGGCCAAAAATTAACCTGTTGATGCTCTGGGGGCGCTATATTTCATTTTTGGATGAAAAACGTTCCCGTTTTAAACAAGATATTTTGTCACAAAAAGATGCTCGACTATGCATATAATTGATAGCTTTCGAAAGAAAACACTCTGACGTGTCCAGAACTACCAAGATATTTTCTGTGCGTGCCCTAGAACGTGAGCTTCAGGCAAAACCAAGATGAGACGGCATCCAGGAAATGAGCAGGATTTTTGAGGCTCTGTTTTCCATTGTCTCCTTATATGGCTGTGAATGCGAGAGGAATGAGCCTGCCCTTTCTGTCGTTTCCCCAAGGTGTCTGCAGCATTGTGACGTATTTGTAGGCAGATCATTGGAAGATTGACCATAAGAGACCACATTTACCAGGTGTCCGCCCGGTGTCCGCGAAAAAACTCAGCTGCCAGTATTTTTCCATGGGATACAGAGAGGAAAGCAAGCTTCCACGAACTGCATATCAATGAAGAGATATGTGAAAAAACACCTTGAGGATTGATTCCAAACAACGTTTGCCATGTTTCGGTCGATATTATGTAGTTAATCCGGAAAAAGTTTTACGTTGTAGGTGACTGAATTTTCGGTTCGTTTCGGTAGCCAGACGCAATGTAGAAAACGGAACGATTTCTCCTACACACAGACGCTTTCAGGAAAAACTGCGCATTTGGTATGTAACTGAGAGTCTCCTCATTGAAAACATCAGAAGCTCTTCAAAGGTAAATGATTTTATTTATTTGGTTATCTGGTTTTTGTGAAAATGTTGCGTGCTAAATGCTACTCAAAATGCTATGCTAGCTTTGCATACTCTTACACAAATTAGTCAATTTCTATGGTTCAAAAGCATATTTTGAAAATCTGAGATGACAGTGTTGTTAAGAAAAGGCTAAGCTTGAGAGCAGACGCATTATTTTCATTTTATTTGCGATTTTCAGAAATCGTTAACGTTGCGTTATGCTAATGAGCCTGAGGCTTTAGTCACGATCCCGGATCCGGGATGGGGAGTTCCAAGAGTTAAGCCGAGCCCTAAATGTCATTTGCTTTTGGGTGACAGTGAGAGAACCGTTAGGGTGAGAAGCATAATTCGACCTCAGGTATATTCCTGAGGTCCTCCCGATCTGTGCAAGCCTAACCATGACCGTGTGGCACTAACCCTTAACAGTAAATCAGGGTTTTTTGGTCTCACAGATTACAATGACATCTCTCCTTATAGGAATACATTGCCTGCTCCCCTAAATTCAACCTGGAGCCTATGTGGGTTAATATTGCCTTATGAACCTGTCTTCGATGACAATCCATCAGGCCACTATGAGGTCTACCTGTGTTGATTCTAAGCTTCCTGGAGCAGTCGGAAGTGATTAAATTCAGCCTAAAAGTGTTTTGATATACATAATCTGCAATTTTGTAAATCACTGCATTCAACCCTGTGTAGATCAGTCAATTCTCAACGTAAAGACTTAAAATTCAGGATTCTGTAAGAGCCTACCCCAATGAGGATATGTGTTCACGTTCAGCTTCCTGTGCTAACCGGAAGTGCCTTAAAATGGTGTCATAGGTGCTGTTTCGAAGGGTTAAAAAGGTCCGATCTTTTTAAAACTTCATATGTGTGATTAAACAACCCTCCTGAACTGTAAATAAGTCATTTTCCCACCAGATGTCAAAGAAAAGCTCTCTCACACACACAGAAACAGCAAGGATGGAGTGACAAAGTGCGGTGCTAGAAGACACACAGAGCCTGCAAAGGCATTTCCATATTCTCAAGGCCGTGCCGAGTTCAACGAGATGCCCCGCTTGACCGTAGCTCGCTCTGACTGCAGCGACCGTGAAAAAAGTAGGCCTAAAATGAAGCCTGGCCCTGGATCCTAAGCTTCCTGAAGCAACCGGAAGTGATTAAATTCAGCCTAAAAGTGTTTTGATATACATAACCTGCAACTTTGAAAATCACTGCATTCAACCCTGTGTAGATCAGTCAATTCTAAACATAAAGACTTAAAACTCAGGATTCCGTAAGAGCCTACCCAAATGAGGATATGTGTTCATGTCAAGCTCCCTGTGCCAACCGGATGTGCCTTAAAATGGTGTCATAAGGGGCTGTTTCGAAGGGATAACAGATGTTGCATTTTCACCATTTGTGTCACTCAAAATGTGGAAGACATTGCGTATACTGTAGCCATAATTTGTTGCACAGATTGTTGGATGAAATACAAACTAACCTTGCTTACTTATTTCAAAGCGAGGGTACATATTTCAGCCTTGTGGGAAAAAACGGACAAAGAGTTGAAATTCCACAAGGCAGTGACAAAAAGCTTACAGCACCTGGTATTCCCAGGCGGTCTCCCATCCAAGTACTAGCCAGGCCCGACCCAGCTTAGCTTCCGAGATCAGACGGGATCAGGCGTACTTTTTAAAAATCTTTTATTATGAAAAATCACAGAATATTTACAACATTCAGTCAATAATAATTAAGGATGAACAATTTACCCTTTTACAAAATCAGAAAAATAATAGAAGAAAAGAAATAGAAGAAAACACAATCATTCACTAATTCCAATTAATAATTAAATACAATTTTCCCATTTGACATTATTTCAATAAAAGTACTCCCCCACACAAACAGTTTTTCAAAATTTCCTCCACCGTATTTATATATTATCTCTAAATCCTTTTCTAAACTCCTCCTAAAAAGACCTTCCACACTCACACATTTTCCTTCATAATGACTCATGTTCCTTCTTAATCTTACAGCGTATCTAGCATGACTTAAAACATAATTAACCAAATTAAAATTCAAAACTTTACTTTTCCCATTTATACCAAAAAGAAAGAATCTCCTCCATTCCACCCCATTAAAAATCTCCTCCCCCCAATGTTTAACTAAAAGCCCCTTTAAAAACTCATAAATCTTTTAACCTGCTACATTCAACAAAAAAGTGCATAAAATTTTCCACCCCCGTACCACAAATATCACATTCTCTTTTAATATCCCTATTTATTTGATGCAAAACCACATTTGTAAAAATCCTATTATGTTTCAATTTAAAATCATTGTCCTCACACTCTATAGAATTATATTTTACATTTACATTCTTCCATATTGATTTCACATCCATATTTGCAAACACCCTAGACCACACTTTTTCCGAAGCAGGAACTTTTATCTCTTTTAAAATACATTTACTATAAGCCATTTTAACTTTTAAACCTGACAAATCATGTTTCTCCCCATTACTTTCATATTATAAAACCGGTAAACCCCTCGCTCTTTTAGCCACCTCTTTATTTATTAAAATCACCCACTCCCCAGGAATACATTCTAATATTTTCTTATACATATTCTCCACAGTAGTTTTACTTATCTCTTCATCTATTTCAACCACATTATCATATATTGCTTGAAACGGAAGAAACCCAGGAATTACCTCATATGCTATGTCACCTATCTGCCTCATCCCAGCCCTCATAAAATATTTACAATACAAGGTCATATTATTACACCTTATCTTTGGATTTAAAAATATCGTCTGATTTAAAATATTTTCTAAAATGGTACATTCATAAGAAATATTTGGTAAAAATTGCCCCCAAGCCTCAAAAACCTCTTTATAAAACAACGGTATATTTTCTAACATTTCCTGTTTCACACACACATCAATAAACCATTATCCCCAATCCTCCCAACCTTATTCAAATACTCTATAAAAAACCTTTTCCACCCATAATCCAATTCACCATATAAATATTTCTTTACCATTTTCACTCTTATTGCTATTTTCCTTACCCTTAAATCCACCAACCTCAACCCCCCCTCCTCATAACCTGCAATCAAAGTCTTAAATTTAATTTTACCTTTATTTAACCAGGCAAGTCAGTTAAGAACACATTCTTATTTTCAATGACGGCCTGGGAACAGTGGCTTAACTGCCTGTTCAGGGGCAGAACGACAGATCGGGGGTTTGAACTCACAACCTTGCGGTTACTAGTCCAATGCTCTAACCACTAGGCTACCCTGCTATTTTCACCCCCTTTCTGTCCCATAAAAAAATCTACCAAAATCTTATTCATTTCAGATAAAACCCAATCTGGCATATCTAAAACATTCACTACATGTATAAAAATTGACATCAATAAAGAATTTATAACAATTACTTTCCCCTTTAATTTTAAAAACCTCCCCTTCCACATATTTACTACCTTCCTAACTTTATTTATCACACCACTCCATGTCAAATCCCTAGCTTCCTTTTCTTTTACCCCTAAAAACACTACTAACACCTTAAAATAATATTTTACCTCTTTAACCTCTTGAATCTATGGTGGCGCTATTTCATTATTGGATAAAAAAATGTGCCCGTTTTAAGTGCAATATTTTGTCACAAAAAGATGCTCGACCATGCATATAATTGACAGCTGTGGAAAGAAAACACTCTGACGTTTCCAAAACTGCAAAGATATTATCTGTGAGTGCCCCAGAACTGTTGCTACAGGCAAAACCAAGATGAAACTTCAAACAGGAAATGAGCAAAATTTTTGAAGCTCTGTTTTCCAATGTCTCCTTTATATGGCTGTGAATGCGACAGGAATGAGCCCACAATTTCTGCTGTTTCCCCAAGGTGTCTGCAGCATTGTGACGTATTTGTAGGCATATCATTGGAAGATTGACCATAAGAGACCGCATTTACCAGGTGTCCGCCCGGTGTCCTGCGCCGAAATTGGTGCGCAAACCTCAGCTGCAAGTATTTTTCCATGTGATTCAGAGAAGAATTCTCTGAATTCCACGAACGATATATCAATAAAGAGATATGTGAAAAACACCTTGAGGATTGATTCTAAACAACGTTTGCCATGTTTCAGTCGATATTATGGAGTTAATTTGGAAAAAAGTTTGGCGTTTTGGTGACTGAATTTTCGGTTTGTTTTGGTAGCCAAAAGTGATGTACAAAACGGAGCATTTTTTCTCCTACACAAAGAATCTTTCAGGAAAAACCGAACATTTGCTATCTAATTGAGAGTCTCCTCATTGAAAACATCCGAAGTTCTTCAAAGGTAAATGATTTTATTTGAATGCTTTTCTGGTTTTTGTGAAAATGTTGCCCGCTAAATGCTACGCTAAATGCTACGCTAGCTATCAATAATCTTACACAAATGCTTGTTTTGCTATGGTTGAAAAGCATATTTTGAAAATCTGAGATGACAGTGTTGTTAAGAAAAGGCTAAGCTTATAGCATATTTATTTCATTTCATTTGCGATTTTCATAAATAGTTAACGTTACGTTATGCTAATAAGCTTGAGGCTATAACTGGATACAGGTTTTTTTCATAGCCAAACGTGAACAAAACGGAGTGATTTGTCCTACACAAATAATATTTTTTGAAAAACTGAACATTTGCTATCTAACTGAGTCTCCCCATTGAAAATATCTGAAGTTCTTCAAAGGTAAATGATTTTATTTGAATGCTTTTCTTGTTTTTGTGAAAATGTTGCTGGCTAAATTCTAGGCTTATATCTATGCTAGCTATCAATACTCTTACACAAATGCTTGTTTAGCTATGGTTGAAAAGCATATTTTGAAAATCTGAGATGACAGTGTTGTTAACAAAAGTCTAAGCTTGAGAGCAAATATATTTATTTTATTTAATTTGCGATTTTCATGAATAGTTAACGTTGCGTTATGCTAATGAGCTTGAGGCTATAAATAGGATCCCGGATCCGGGATTGCTCAACGCAAGAAGTTAAAAGAAAAAATTCCCCTCATTTACCATTCCCAATATACATTACAACAGATTTTTTCCATATTAACTTTAGCTCCTGATGCTCTTCCATATACTTTAAAACCTTCTATTACCCCTTTTACACTGTCCTCATCTCTAACTGTTATAGTTGTGTCATCTGCATATTGGTGAATCAAACTAAAATAAAACTGTGGAGTTTGTACACAATTAATAAACTTATCCTTCTTAAGAAAAGCCGCTATGTTCAACTGATAAAACATACAATAAAGCTGATAAAGGACATCCCTGTCTTACCGATCTCTCAAGAGTAAAAGAATCAGTTAAAATCCCATTGCATTTCCCCTATTTTTTTGCATTTCTATTTATTATCTATTTATTATTATTTTATTACCAAAACCAAATCATGTTCTACCCTATCAGAAGCCTTATTTAAATCTATGCTTAAAACAATACCCCCTATCTTATCCCCATTAATTTTGTGTATCACGTCTCTAATTGTATTAATTGTGTCAGCTATGTCCTTCCCAGGGACACTATAATTCTGTGTTGGTGCAATAATATCATGTAATACTCTCCTCATCCTATTCGCTAAAATTTTGGCTAAAATCTTGTAATCCACATTCAATAAACTAATAGGCCTATAATTGTCCAATTTTACCCTACTCCCTTTGTTTTTATATAAAATAGTTATCATCCCTGTCACCATCAATTCTGAAACACAGTCATTCTCCTCCATATAGTGGTAAACCTCCAATAAAATAGGTGCTAAAAAACTTTCATACATTTTATAAAATTCTGCAATGATCCCATCTACACCAGGGCTCTTATTCACCTGTAAATCCTTAATCGCATCTATAATTTCATTTACTGTAATCGTCCCATCACACATCAACTTATCCTCTACATTAATTTTCAACTCCACACTAAAATCTCCTGTACACACCCCTCATCCACCTCCCCTTTCTTAAATAAGTCCCTATAAAAATTCTGCACTGTCTCTAACATCTCTACATAATCATCTACTACTTCTCCCTTTACATTTTCAATCTGTCTAAGATATGTTCTTCTTCGAGTACTTTTCTCTAATCCAAGAAAAAACGAAGTGCATTTCTCCTCCTCCAAAAAATACTTTGCTTTACTTCTTATAATAGCCCCCTGACACTTATCTATTTCATATTTACTCAGTTTTTCTTTTAAATCTAAAAACGTTTCTATATTATGATTAAGTTCACTGTCACACTTCCCCATTTCTTCATCCAATCTAGCCCTCAACTCATTTTCTTCTCTTTTAATCCTTCCTCTCTTTTTCCTTGGATATCTTATACTAAAAACGTTTATTTTTTCCTTAACCTTGTCCCACCATAAACACTTATCATTCTCTTTCCGCTTATCCTCCATTTCACATGCTATCAAATATTTAATTTGTTTCCCATATTCCACATCTTCTAAATACCATGCATTCATACACCATATTCCACCCCCTTTTCTTTCCTTATCTAAACTCACTGAAAATGTTAAACCTGCATGATCACTAAAAGTTGTAAAACATACTTAATATCTTTCATAAAATTCCTTAAACCTTCTTTTACTAAAACCAGATCTATCCTTGTTTGTTTCAAATCCCCTAAAACCACCTGCCTTCTAGAAAATTCTCTTTTGTCTGGATTTTCCTCTCTCCACATATCAATTATTCCTTTTTCTAACATCATCTTCTTTAAAACCCCCCTAGATTACATCACTTCTAAAAATAGCTCCTCTTGTCATATCCAGTCTATCCATTTTAACATTAAAATCCCCAACTACAATACAATTCCCCTCACACCATTTCCCTAATTCTAAAAATAAATCTTTGCGCTCTATTTCAGTATTAGGCGCATAAATATTTATAATTCTAAAAACCATACTCATATATTCAAAATCCAAAATTAAAATCCTCCCAAACTTTCTCCGCAGCTGGCATTTTCCCCTTTTTCTCTACCATTATTTTATAGAATTTTTTCACCGGGATACTAGATAAATGAGCCTTCTCCTTACTGTTACCAATAAATAAATTAGGAAAGACAAATAAATCTTCTCTAACAACTTCACTATTTATTAAATCCACCCATGTGTGTGGTATACTTTCTTTTACCTTCTCGTACATATTTCTCACTATTCCCCTACCCACCTCTACATCCCATTCATGGATGGTGTCAAAAATAGCTTCTTCAGGAAAAAAAACTGGAATTACCTCATATGTATAGTCTTTTATCTGTCTAAGACCTGCACTCATGAATACTTCACTATATAACACCTTTTCTTTGTAATTAATTTTGTCATTCAGAAAAACAGGATGATTCATAATTAGGTCAATATGCCCACACATAATACACATTAGGCAACAACTCTGCCCATGCATTTAGCACTTCTTTATAAACATCTGGTATCTTTTCACACATTTTACTTTTAAGACCCATCAACAAACCATTATCTTCACATCCACCACTCTCATCTAAATAGACTTTGAAAAAATGTTTCCAGCCATAATCTAAACTGTCATACAAATATTTCTTTACTGTTTTTATCCTAATAGCTTTTCTTTTAATGTAAAAATCTACAAGGTTCCATCATCATAGTCTGCTATCAATGTTTTCTGCGCAATTCTAACACCTTTACCATCCCATATAAAATTAGACACCACATTATTCAATTCATTTATAACCCACTCTGGCATGTCTAGAACTCCCAAAATATACACAAGTTTAGATGATACCAAAGCATTTACAACAATTACTTTACCTTTTAACTTTAATTTTCTATTTTTCCAGAAATTCAAAGTTAGCTTGATTTTATTGAGGATCCCTGTCCAAGTTATATCCCTTGCCTCTTTCTCTTTTACACCAATATTTACTCCCAGCACTTTCATAAAATCCTTAGCTACCTTAAATGGAATCCCACACTTATTTGCATTAATATCCCCAAAAAACATAATTTCTGTCTTCTCTATATTAACTTCAGCCCCTGATGCCTTACAGTAGATATCTCTGATTTTCATAATTCTTTTAATGCTACCTACATCCTTCACAGTAAAAGTAGTGTCATCAGCATACTGATGTATAACACTGACATCACCACCTGGGATTCCAACACCCTCACCCCTTTGTCTCCAAGTATTAAAACAGCTAAAGGATCCGTAGAAACACTGTACAATAGAGCTGACAAAGGACAACCCTGCCTTTACTGACCTCTCTATAGGGAATGTATCCGTTAACACACCGTTACATTTAACACAACTTTTTGCTCCACTATACAACAAGTTAATCCAAGATACAAATTTTGGCCCAAAACCAAACCTCTCCAAAGTCTGTAGCAGAAAACTATGTTCCACTTTATCAAAAGCTTTCTTAAAATCTAAACTTAAAACTATACCACCTTCATTTTTCATTTGATTAACAACATCTCTAATTGTACAAATTACATCTTCCAGGTATTCCGTAGGCTTTTGTTGATGTAATAATACTTCCAATCACCTTTTTCATCCTATTAGCTAAAACTTTAGTCAGTATTTTATAATCTGAATTTAGAAGACTAATAGGCCTATAATTTTCGAACTTTATCCTACTACCTCTATTTTTAAATAAGATGGTTAACATACCAATTGACATAGACTCAGGGATTTCCTTATTCTCTTCAATATACTGAAAAACCTTCAATAAAATGGGTGCCAAAATATCCACAAAAACTTCATTTGTTAAACCATCCAAACCTGGACTTTTATTTCCTTGAGTATTCTCAATTGCTTCCTTGATTTCTATAATTGAAATCTCTTCATCACACATCCTATCTGTCTGAGATACTTTGGCACTGATTTTCTCCAACACTTTTTCAACACATACTTTATCTACATAATTATTTTATAAATATTTCTGTAAAAGGATTTAACTGAATCTACGATGTCAACAAAATCATTTACCTTTACACCTTTTTCATTTTCCAATTCCACAATATAACTCTTAAATTGCTTTCGTTTTTCAATCCCAGAAAAAAGGAAGTACATTTCTCTCCCTCCAAGCACCTAAACATTTCTTTTTTCATAAAACCCTAGCTCTGCATGGATTTTCAAATAGTTCACTACATCACAGCATCGGCCTTTTCAAGTTCATGTAACATCCTATTTCTAAGCATTTTTTCTTTCAACTTATCTACACGGTTACGATTTTTGGAGTACCTAATACTCCTGTTTTTTACTTTAACTTTCACTTCCTCCCACCATAAACACACATTCTCTTTTAACAGTACATTAGACATTTCACCTTCGATACATTCAACAATTTCCTTTATATAACTTTCCTCCTTTAACAGACTGGCATTTAAACACCAGACGCCTCCCCCTCTCATCTCCACAGCAAAACCTATCTGAAATGACATTACTGCATGATCACTGTATGCTGTAAAGTTATATGACATCTTCTGAACCTGCTGTATCACATCTTCTTTTACTAAACATAAATCAATTCTGCTTTGTTTTAGTTCATTTAACACCACCTGCCTTCTCGAAAACACTCTTTTTAAATTTTCAGCCCTCCATATATCGACAAGATTCTCATTTTTCATTAATTCCCATAAAGCATTTCTAGACGAATCATGTCTGAAGCTATCACATCTTGAGAAATCCATTCTAGTACACTTCACGTTAAAATCTCCTACCAGTTTACAATTTTCTGAACACAGTGTGTTCACAGGTTATTAAACATATCTCTCCTTTCCGATTCAATATTCAAAGCATAAAATTAATTAGACGAAAAATGACATTTTGTACTTCAAACTCAATAACAATAAGTCTGCCCTGATTATCTGCATATACCTGCTTGACATTTTGAACCACATAATTTTTTACCAAAATAGCCACTCAATAGCCACTCCACATGTTTTTTCACTTCCGTGACTACAAAATATTAGCTCAGACCATTTGCTCTTAATCTCTAACATGTTGGAGTCTGTCCAATTAATCTCTTGAAAACACCACATGTCAGCTTTCACAGACACCAAAACCTGCTCCAATTTGTTCATATTTCTCAGACTGTTGCCATTTAGTGATGCAACTTTAACCATTGTTGATGTATGTAGAAATATAGTCAAAGAAAAAAAGTATTAACCTAAGGGGGCTGAATAATTTTGCACCCCCAATTTTTCAGTTTTTGATTTGTTAAATTTTTTTGAAATATCCAATAAATGTCGTTCCACTTTATGACTGTGTCCCACTTGTTGTTGATTCTTCACAAAAAAATACAGTTTTATATCTTTATGTTTGAAGCCTGAAATGTGGCAAAAGGTCGCAAAGTTCAAGGGGGCCGAATACTTTCGCAAGGCACTGTACTTCTTTTATTCCTCTCAGCAATTCCATCGTTGTTATTTTTTCTTCACCAATAACTTCCACGTTCACTGTCAGTTCTTTCTCATATTTTCTTCTCCTCAACTCTTCATTCGACGCTCTTTTTTCACCATTGTCCATTCTCGTTGTTGTCGTTATTCTTGATGTCGAAGCCATTGCATCCGTCCGGTTATTTATACGTAGAATCCCCCAAACAGCTCACGCCGTTGGGGGATAAAAACGCAAATATTTACAAAAAATAGACTACACTCCCAACACAAACTTCCAAAATTAAAGTATATGAACAACCAAAACCAAAAAAGTTTTTTTTTCTCTCCAAACAATTCAAACACCTGCTGCTCACTCACTTCCTGAAACTACCAAAAAGGGGCGTACTCAGGCCGGTGTGGTCGTAAGCGAGAAACCATCTCTTGGTACACTATATAAAGTCAAAGTGAGTCTTGATTAACAGCTGTTGCATTTTCACCATTTCGATAAGCATCTTTGTGTCACTCAAAAAGTGGAAGAAATTGCATATACTGTAGCCATAATTTGTAGCACAGATTGTTGGATGAAATACAAACTAACCTTGCTTACTTATTTCAAAGCGAGGGCACATATTTCAGCCTTGTGGGAAAAAAACGGACAAAGAGTTGAAATTCCACAAGGCAGTGACAAAAAGCTTACAGCACCTGGTATTCCCAGGCGGTCTCAAATCCGAGTACTCACCAGGCCCGACCCAGCTTAGCTTCCGAGATCAGACGGGATCAGGCGTACTTTTTAAAAATCTTTTATTATGAAAAATCACAGAATATTTACAACATTCAGTCAATAATAATTAAGGATGAACAATTTACCCTTTTACAAAATCAGAAAAATAATAGAAGAAAAGAAATAGAAGAAAACACAATCATTCACTAATTCCAATTAATAATTAAATACAATTTTCCCATTTGACATTATTTCAATAAAAGTACTCCCCCACACAAACAGTTTTTCAAAATTTCCTCCACCGTATTTATATATTATCTCTAAATCCTTTTCTAAACTCCTCCTAAAAAGACCTTCCACACTCACACATTTTCCTTCATAATGACTCATGTTCCTTCTTAATCTTACAGCGTATCTAGCATGACTTAAAACATAATTAACCAAATTAAAATTCAAAACTTTACTTTTCCCATTTATACCAAAAAGAAAGAATCTCCTCCATTCCACCCCATTAAAAATCTCCTCCCCCCAATGTTTAACTAAAAGCCCCTTTAAAAACTCATAAATCTTTTAACCTGCTACATTCAACAAAAAAGTGCATAAAATTTTCCACCCCGTACCACAAATATCACATTCTCTTTTAATATCCCTATTTATTTGATGCAAAACCACATTTGTAAAAATCCTATTATGTTTCAATTTAAAATCATTGTCCTCACACTCTATAGAATTATATTTTACATTTACATTCTTCCATATTGATTTCACATCCATATTTGCAAACACCCTAGACCACACTTTTTCCGAAGCAGGAACTTTTATCTCTTTTAAAATACATTTACTATATAAGCCATTTTAACTTTTAAACCTGACAAATCATGTTTCTCCCCATTACTTTCATATTATAAAACCGGTAAACCCCTCGCTCTTTTAGCCACCTCTTTATTTATTAAAATCACCCACTCCCCAGGAATACATTCTAATATTTTCTTATACATATTCTCCACAGTAGTTTTACTTATCTCTTCATCTATTTCAACCACATTATCATATATTGCTTGAAACGGAAGAAACCCAGGAATTACCTCATATGCTATGTCACCTATCTGCCTCATCCCAGCCCTCATAAAATATTTACAATACAAGGTCATATTATTACACCTTATCTTTGGATTTAAAAATATCGTCTGATTTAAAATATTTTCTAAAATGGTACATTCATAAGAAATATTTGGTAAAAATTGCCCCCAAGCCTCAAAAACCTCTTTATAAAACAACGGTATATTTTCTAACATTTCCTGTTTCACACACACACATCAATAAACCATTATCCCCAATCCTCCCAACCTTATTCAAATACTCTATAAAAAACCTTTTCCACCCATAATCCAATTCACCATATAAATATTTCTTTACCATTTTCACTCTTATTGCTATTTTCCTTACCCTTAAATCCACCAACCTCAACCCCCCCTCCTCATAACCTGCAATCAAAGTCTTAAATTTAATTTTACCTTTATTTAACCAGGCAAGTCAGTTAAGAACACATTCTTATTTTCAATGACGGCCTGGGAACAGTGGCTTAACTGCCTGTTCAGGGGCAGAACGACAGATCGGGGGGTTTGAACTCACAACCTTGCGGTTACTAGTCCAATGCTCTAACCACTAGGCTACCCTGCTATTTTCACCCCCTTTCTGTCCCATAAAAAAATCTACCAAAATCTTATTCATTTCAGATAAAACCCAATCTGGCATATCTAAAACATTCACTACATGTATAAAAATTGACATCAATAAAGAATTTATAACAATTACTTTCCCCTTTAATTTTAAAAACCTCCCCTTCCACATATTTACTACCTTCCTAACTTTATTTATCACACCACTCCATGTCAAATCCCTAGCTTCCTTTTCTTTTACCCCTAAAAACACTACTAACACCTTAAAATAATATTTTACCTCTTTAACCTCTTGAATCTGTGGTGGCGCTATTTCATTATTGGATAAAAAAATGTGCCCGTTTTAAGTGCAATATTTTGTCACAAAAAGATGCTCGACCATGCATATAATTGACAGCTGTGGAAAGAAAACACTCTGACGTTTCCAAAACTGCAAAGATATTATCTGTGAGTGCCCCAGAACTGTTGCTACAGGCAAAACCAAGATGAAACTTCAAACAGGAAATGAGCAAAATTTTTGAAGCTCTGTTTTCCAATGTCTCCTTTATATGGCTGTGAATGCGACAGGAATGAGCCCACAATTTCTGCCGTTTCCCCAAGGTGTTTGCAGCATTGTGACGTATTTGTAGGCATATCATTGGAAGATTGACCATAAGAGACCGCATTTACCAGGTATCCGCCCGGTGTCCTGCGCCGAAATTGGTGCGCAAACCTCAGCTGCAAGTATTTTTCCATGTGATTCAGAGAAGAATTCTCTGAATTCCACGAACGATATATCAATAAAGAGATATGTGAAAAACACCTTGAGGATTGATTCTAAACAACGTTTGCCATGTTTCAGTCGATATTATGGAGTTAATTTGGAAAAAAGTTTGGCGTTTTGGTGACTGAATTTTCGGTTTGTTTTGGTAGCCAAAAGTGATGTACAAAACGGAGCATTTTTCTCCTACACAAAGAATCTTTCAGGAAAAACCGAACATTTGCTATCTAATTGAGAGTCTCCTCATTGAAAACATCCGAAGTTCTTCAAAGGTAAATGATTTTATTTGAATGCTTTTCTGGTTTTTGTGAAAATGTTGCCCGCTAAATGCTACGCTAAATGCTACGCTAGCTATCAATAATCTTACACAAATGCTTGTTTTGCTATGGTTGAAAAGCATATTTTGAAAATCTGAGATGACAGTGTTGTTAAGAAAAGGCTAAGCTTATAGCATATTTATTTCATTTCATTTGCGATTTTCATAAATAGTTAACGTTACGTTATGCTAATAAGCTTGAGGCTATAACTGGATACAGGTTTTTTTCATAGCCAAACGTGAACAAAACGGAGTGATTTGTCCTACACAAATAATATTTTTTGAAAAACTGAACATTTGCTATCTAACTGAGTCTCCTCATTGAAAACATCTGAAGTTCTTCAAAGGTAAATGATTTTATTTGTTTTTGTGAAAATGTTGCTGGCTAAATTCTAGGCTTATAGCTATGCTAGCTATCAATACTCTTACACAAATGCTTGTTTAGCTATGGTTGAAAAGCATATTTTGAAAATCTGAGATGACAGTGTTGTTAACAAAAGTCTAACCTTGAGAGCAAATATATTTATTTTATTTGCGATTTTCATGAATAGTTAACGTTGCGTTATGCTAATGAGCTTGAGGCTATAAATAGGATCCCGGATCCGGGATTGCTCAACGAAAAGTTAAAAGAAAAATTCCCCTCATTTACCATTCCCAATATACATTACAACAGATTTTTTCCATATTAACTTTAGCTCCTGATGCTCTTCCATATACTTTAAAACCTTCTATTACCCCTTTTACACTGTCCTCATCTCTAACTGTTATAGTTGTGTCATCTGCATATTGGTGAATCAAACTAAAAAAAAACTGTGGAGTTTGTACACAATTAATAAACTTATCCTTCTTAAGAAAAGCCGCTATGTTCAACTGATAAAACATACAATAAAGCTGATAAAGGACATCCCTGTCTTACCGATCTCTCAAGAGTAAAAGAATCAGTTAAAATCCCATTGCATTTCCCCCTATTTTTTTGCATTTCTATTTATTATCTATTTATTATTATTTTATTACCAAAACCAAATCATGTTCTACCCTATCAGAAGCCTTATTTAAATCTATGCTTAAAACAATACCCCCTATCTTATCCCCATTAATTTTGTGTATCACGTCTCTAATTGTATTAATTGTGTCAGCTATGTCCTTCCCAGGGACACTATAATTCTGTGTTGGTGCAATAATATCATGTAATACTCTCCTCATCCTATTCGCTAAAATTTTGGCTAAAATCTTGTAATCCACATTCAATAAACTAATAGGCCTATAATTGTCCAATTTTACCCTACTCCCTTTGTTTTTATATAAAATAGTTATCATCCCTGTCACCATCAATTCTGAAACACAGTCATTCTCCTCCATATAGTGGTAAACCTCCAATAAAATAGGTGCTAAAAAACTTTCATACATTTTATAAAATTCTGCAATGATCCCATCTACACCAGGGCTCTTATTCACCTGTAAATCCTTAATCGCATCTATAATTTCATTTACTGTAATCGTCCCATCACACATCAACTTATCCTCTACATTAATTTTCAACTCCACACTAAAATCTCCTGTACACACCCCTCATCCACCTCCCCTTTCTTAAATAAGTCCCTATAAAAATTCTGCACTGTCTCTAACATCTCTACATAATCATCTACTACTTCTCCCTTTACATTTTCAATCTGTCTAAGATATGTTCTTCTTCGAGTACTTTTCTCTAATAAAAGAAAAAACGAAGTGCATTTCTCCTCCTCCAAAAAATACTTTGCTTTACTTCTTATAATAGCCCCCTGACACTTATCTATTTCATATTTACTCAGTTTTTCTTTTAAATCTAAAAACGTTTCTATATTATGATTAAGTTCACTGTCACACTTCCCCATTTCTTCATCCAATCTAGCCCTCAACTCATTTTCTTCTCTTTTAATCCTTCCTCTCTTTTTCCTTGGATATCTTATACTAAAAACGTTTATTTTTTCCTTAACCTTGTCCCACCATAAACACTTATCATTCTCTTTCCGCTTATCCTCCATTTCACATGCTATCAAATATTTAATTTGTTTCCCATATTCCACATCTTCTAAATACCATGCATTCATACACCATATTCCACCCCTTTTCTTTCCTTATCTAAACTCACTGAAAATGTTAAACCTGCATGATCACTAAAAGTTGTAAAACATACTTAATATCTTTCATAAAATTCCTTAAACCTTCTTTTACTAAAACCAGATCTATCCTTGTTTGTTTCAAATCCCCTAAAACCACCTGCCTTCTAGAAAATTCTCTTTTGTCTGGATTTTCCTCTCTCCACATATCAATTATTCCTTTTTCTAACATCATCTTCTTTAAAACCCCCCTAGATTACATCACTTCTAAAAATAGCTCCTCTTGTCATATCCAGTCTATCCATTTTAACATTAAAATCCCCAACTACAATACAATTCCCCTCACACCATTTCCCTAATTCTAAAAATAAATCTTTGCGCTCTATTTCAGTATTAGGCGCATAAATATTTATAATTCTAAAAACCATACTCATATATTCAAAATCCAAAATTAAAATCCTCCCATTATTATCATTATATATATGTTTCACATTCTCTACCACATCCTTCCTCAATAAAATAGCAACACCACATGAATTCCCCCTGCCATTGTTAACAAAAATAAAATCTCTCCATATTTTTTTAACTTCTAAAATACATACATTGTCCCAATGTGTTTCTTGAAGGCATATAATATCAGAATTCTTCATTTTTACTATTCTTTGAAAATGTTCCATTGTTCTTAAGTTTGTTGTGATTTGAATAAAAACTATTTAATTATTGGTTCGATTGAACTTTGACTTATTCTATATTGCATGGAGTCTCAACCATTCAGTGCGAATGACAATTAAATACAGAAATGTTAAGGTATTGTGTCTTTCTTTACTTGTGATCTGACTGCATGAAAAATCTGTCGATGTGCCCTTGAGCAAGGCACTTAACCCTAATTGCTCCTGTAAATTGCTTTGGTTAAGAGTGTCTGCTAAATGACTAAAATGTAAATGCATGAGCAGAAGGGTGGTCCTGAAGTGGATGACCTGAAAAATCCCTGTCGAAAAATCTTTCCACGGTCTGTGACTGTAGCCTACAGCACATTTTTTTATATTAGCGGGTTTGCTAATGGAAACGTCTCATGAAAATCATTTAAAATAGATTCTCATGCCACATGTTATGTTTTCCTATACATTTAGATACATTTGAGAAAAGCGGTAATGTATATTTGGCAGCTCCACATATCAACACTGCGTGGTTAAATAGCAAATAGCAATCTACTTCTACAACCACCATGTAAAGCGATCCTAATGGAGGGGTGCAACCGTTTTATTGTGCGACATTGAAACTTTTGGATGGTTGGGTCCATTTCTTCAATAGAAGTCATGTTTTTATGCCCTCTAGTGAAATATCTTCAATGACAGATTACTGTACTATAAGTGAAAGATTTAAAATAGAGTTTTAAATGCGGTTGTTTGGAACTGCAGCGATGATGGGGAAGCTGATGAAATGAGTTCTCTTTATTTCTCCCATTTCATTCCTTTCTCTGTCTTGCTTCTCTGCTGCTCGATCATCCTATTTTTCCCACTTAATTGGGGAAAATAAGAACAATCCGAAATTCCTTTTTGATACTGTCGCAAAGCTAACTAAAAAGCAGCATTCCCCAAGAGAGGATGGCTTTCACTTCAGCAGTGATAAATTCATGAACTTCTTTGAGGAAAAGATCATGATTATTAGAAAGCAAATTACGGACTCCTCTTTAAATCTGCATATTCCTTCAAAGCTCAGTTGTCCTGAGTCTGCACAACTCTGCCAGGACCTAGGATCAAGAGAGACGCTCAAGTATTTTAGTACTATATCTCTTGACACAATGAAAATAATCATGGCCTCTAAACCTTCAAGCTGCATACTGGACCCTATTCCAACTAAACTACTGAAAGAGCTGCTTCCTGTGCTTGGCCCTCCTATGTTGAACATAATAAACGGCTCTCTATCCACCAGATGTGTACCAAACTCACTAAAAGTGGCAGTAATAAAGCCTCTTGAAAAAGCCAAACCTTGACCCAGAAAATATAAAAAACTATCAGCCTATATCAAATCTTCCATTCCTCTCAAAAATCTTAGAAAAGGCTGTTGCGCAGCAACTCACTGCCTTCCTGAAGACAAACAATGTATACGAAATGCTTCAGTCTGGTTTTAGACCCCATCATAGCACTGAGACTGCACTTGTGAAGGTGCTAAATGACCTTAATGGCATCAGACCAAGGCTCTGCATCTGTCCTCGTGCTCCTAGACCTTAGTGCTGCTTTTGATACCATCAATCACCACATTCTTTTGAAGAGATTGGAAACCCAAATTGGTCTACATGGACAAGTTCTGGCCTGGTTTAGATCTTATCTGTCGGAAAGATATCAGTTTGTCTCTGAATGGTTTGTCCTCTGACAAATCAACTGTAAATTTCGGTGTTCCTCAAGGTTCCGTTTTAGGACTACTATTGTTTTCACTATATATTTTACCTCTTGGGATGTCATTCGAAAACATAATGTTAACTTTCACTGCTATGCGGATGACACACAGCTGTACTTTTCAATGAAACATGGTGAAGCCCCAAAATTGCCCTCGCTAGAAGCATGTGTTTCAGACATAAGGAAGTGGATGGCTGCAAACTTTCTACTTTTAAACTCGGACAAAACAGAGATGCTTGTTCTAGGTCCCAAGAAACAAAGAATTCTGTTGAATCTGACAATCTTAATGGTTGTACAGTCGTCTCAAATAAAACTGTGAAGGACCTCGGCGTTACTCTGGACCCTGATCCCTCTTTTGAAGAAATATATCAAGACCATTTCAAGGACAGCTTTTTTCCATCTCCGTAACATTGCAAAAATCTGAAACTTTCTGTCCAAAAATGATGCAGAAAAATTAATCCATGCTTTTGTCACTTCTAGGTTAGACTACTGCAATGCTCTACTTTCCGGCTACCCGGATAAAGCACTAAATAAACTTCAGTTAGTGCTAAATACGGCTGCTAGAATCCTGACTAGAACCAAAAAATTTGATCATATTACTCCAGTGCTTGCCTCCCTACACTGGCTTCCTGTCAAGGCAATGGCTGATTAAGGTTTTACTCATCTCGGATGAGCCCCCATTATGTTACGCACGCCTCTATGAAGAGGGAACGCAACACCCTGCTACAACTAAACTCTCCGTGAAGTGAAAAAGGTATGGACTGTAGGTGCAAGAAAGACAACAGGCAGAATGTGGTACCGTTTACCAGGACTTTATTCCTTCACACAGGTAATATGGGGAAAAGGAGCTGGACGGAACCAAAGCAAAGAAAGTAAATCTCAAAGCCCCCCCTCTCCTATCTTACCTGCCTACCCACTACTTACCTAATTTAGCACCACCTGGTGCCCTAACCAAAATACAAGGGGGTGGTCCGCCCAGGTCTTACCTAGTGTGCCTAGACAGCGAATATGCTACGGGTATATGTATGCCCGCGGGCCTCTTGCCTAAGCACTCCCTAGGTGCCTTCCCCTTCCCCCTGGGAACAAATGAAACAGAATATTAAACAATTTCACAAACAAACTAAGAAACAAAGGACATCAAAAAAACTATCTGAGCAACAAACTCACAAAACATACCAACTCTCAGCCCAGCAAAATCTCTCTAGCAAAATCTCTGCATGACCTCCCAGCAAATCTCTCTCCTAAACAGAACACTGGCATTTATATAGCTTCAGAATGAATGGGTAATTGGAGACAGCTGCGTCTTGACGAGGGGGCGGGGTCAGCTCTCCAATTAGCCATGGAGTCGACCAATCAGCTGCTTGAGGGATTTCAGGTAGCCATTTCCTGAAATAAACACATGCAAATACACAAACTACAACACATAAACTGGGGAACGTAACACTAACCTACAAAGCATTACATGGGCTTGCTCCTACCTATCTCTCTGATTTGGTCCTGCCGTACATACCGACACGGTCACAAGACGCAGGCCTCCTAATTGTCTCTAGAATTTCTAAGCAAACAGCTGGAGGCAGGGATTTCTCCTATAGAGCTCCATTTTTATGGAATGGTCTGCCTACCCACGTAAGAGACACAAACTCGGTCTCAACCTTTAAGTCTTTACTGAAGACTCATCTCTTCAGTAGGTCATATGATTGAGTGTAGTCTGGCCCAGGAGTGGGAAGGTGAACGGAAAGGCTCTGGTGCAACGAACCGCCCTTGCTGTCTCTGCCTGGCCGGTTCCCCTCTTTCCACTGGGATTCTATACCTCTAACCCTATTACAGGGGCTGAGTCACTGGCTTACTGGGGCTCTTTCATACCATCCCTAGGAGAGGTGCGTCACTTGAGTGGGTTGAGTCACTGATGTGATCTTCCTGTCTGGGTTGGCGCCCCCCCCTTGGGTTGTGCCGTGGCGAAGATCTTTGTGGGCTACACTCGGCCTTGTCTCAGGATGGTAATTTGGTGGTTGAAGATATCCCTCTAGTGGTGTGAGGGCTGTGCTTTGGCAAAGTGGGTGGGGTTATATCCTTCCTGTTTGGCCCTGTCCGGGGGTGTCCTCGGATGGGGCCACAGTGTCTCCTGACTCCTCCTTTCTCAGCCTCCAGTATTTATGCTGCAGTAGTTTGTCGGGGGGCTAGGGTCAGTTTGTTATATCTGGAGTACTTAATTTAAGTGTCCTCTCTCTAATTCTCTCTTTCTCTCTTTCTTTCTCTCTCTCGGAGGACCTGAGCCCTAGGACCATGCCTTAGGACTACCTGACATGATGACTCCTTGCTGTCCCCAGTCCACCTGGCCGTGCTGCTGCTCCAGTTTCAACTGTTCTGCCTTATTATTATTTGACCATGCTGGTCATTTATGGACATTTGAACATCTTGGCCATGTTCTGTTATAATCTCCACCCGGCACAGCCAGAAGAGGACTGGCCACCCCACATAGCCTGGTTCCTCTTTAGGTTTCTTCCTAGGTTTTGGCCTTTCTAGGGAGTTTTTCCTAGCCACCGTGCTTATACACCTGCATTGCTTGCTGTTTGGGGTTTTAGGTTTCTGTACAGCACTTTGAGATATCAGCTGATGTACGAAGGGCTATATAAAAAAATATATAAAATTGAAATTTGATTTGGAACAAGCTGCAATAAACACTCAAGCTGGACAGTTTCATCTCAATCACTTCGTTCAAAAAGGGTCACTCTTACTGACAGTTGAGGCTGCTTTGTGTGATGTGTTGTTGTCTCTACCTTCTTGCCCTTTGTGCTGTTGTCTGTACCCAATAATGTTTGTATCATGTTTTGTGTTGCTACCATGCTGTGTTGTCATGTGTTGCTGCCTTGCTATGTTGCTGTCTTAGGTCTCTCTTTATGTAGTGTTGGGTTGTCTCTCTTGTCGTGATGTGTGTTTTGTCCTGTATTTATATTTCATTTAAAAAATAAAAATGATCCCAGCCCCCATCCCTGCAGGATGTCTTTTACCTTTTGGTAGGCCATCATTGTAAATAAGAATTTGTTCTTAAATTACTTGCCTAGTTAAAAAAATAACCAGACTCTCCCTCCCTCTTGATCTCTGGTGTGTGTGTGTGTGTGTGTGTGTGTGTGTGTGTGTGTGTGTGTGTGTGTGTGTGTGTGTGTGTGTGTGTGTGTGTGTGTGTGTGTGTGTGTGTGTGTGTGTGTGTGTGTGTGTGTTTGTGTGTGTGTGTGCATAAATATGTTTGAAATCATTTTTGTGACCAAAAAGAAATAGGCATACAGGGAGGGTCACCTAGTGACAACACCCAGCTTCTTTAAAAAGAACACCCTTTTCGGTCTACACCCTTTTCCCTCTCAATCTGCTCCAGGCATGAGCAACATATGCAGTTGCTTCGGCCCCAAGCTGCTAGGGGGACGCAACCCCACCCAAAAGATTTGTATTTGTTTTTACTCAGTCTGGGTTTCAGCTTACTGTTGAGAGTTAGAATAGCAGAATACACAAGGTGCAAGTTTGACATTTGGTTCTGCATCAGCAATGTTTCCTTGTTATGTCAGCCACTGACAGCCACTCAATTAGCCATGTCAGCTTACACTTTTTTAGATTGGTACACCAGTCTAGCCAGCTATCTAAATTTGTAGTAGGCCAAATCATGGCCGAATACCAACAAGGCACGTGCCCAGGGGCCTGACTTCCAGGGGGCAAAATGAGTAGAATTGCATGTAATTCTAAGTCTCGCTTATGGCCTCCAAATGGCCCTGTTCCTAACGCTTTCCCACTCTTAATTTCTCTATGCATCATCAGTGTATGACTCACACATGACATTCAATGGCTCTTTGAGCCTCATTGTGCTCCTCTACCCATGGCTTAACCTTAGATAGAGATCATTTGTGCTGCTTATCATGCATGAGGGTTCTCTATTTGTATAACTCCGATGATATTAAACTAAATGTCATCACACAAACAAGTTCAACTTGAATATCTACAAGGTCAGAGAGAGACAACCGGCCAAACCAAACTGCCCATACCCAAGATAAATATTTGATACACTAAAACCTGAAAGCACTGTGTTGCTGAAACGCTGGTTATTAGGTTTAGCCAATTGTTGGGAACATACAGTACATAAGCAACTTTCTTTTTATACTACAAAAACCTTCTGCAACTGTCATGATTTCCCTGGTGTTTTGTGCCTTGCAGAAACATTTAATTTGCTGTGAATGGCATTTATCAAATATCTTTTGCAACTCATGAATGTGTTGCAAAAGAATGTCATGAGAAGATGTCAGAAATGTTTCTCACAGGAGGAGAAATGCCAACAATACATGTGTTGATATTAAAGGTGTCCCACATGTAAGATCCATACCATCTTCCTTCTTCTCCTTATCATCATCATCAAATGAAAAGTGAATTTGGTATCCCATAAAAACATCTGTCAAATTGAAGCATCCACCTGTGAGGATGTCAAGGAGGTATTCACAGGGCACAAAACCATTTTGTGATTTTATTTGTCCATGAGAAAAAGTGCAACTACATGAATCCAGCCAAGGGCGTACAATTGAATTGAGTCCACAGTGTGTATTTGAAATATTAAAGGGATAGTTCACCGAAGTTACAAAATGCTTTACTTTTTAGAAGCAATAAAACTGTAGGTTTCATTTTGATAGGGGTGAATAATTATGAGGGTTTTTAAATCTCATGGTTTATCATCAGTCACATTAGTCCTTCAGCTCTTCAGATGACTAGCCAAGTCATATTTATACTGTTGTATAATCAAAACAACAGTATAAACACATACTCTCTTAGTCACTGGGCTAAACGTTTAGCATTTCACTGTTAGTCTACACCTGTTGTTTACGTAGCATGTGACAAATAACATTTGATTTGACTTAAAAAATGCCTGTTTTAAATGACGGTTGAGAGGCTGTGCTTTTAATGACACCACTATAACAAACCATAAACAGGATAAACTAAAATATAACCTGATCTGGAATGCAAGTATTTACTGCAAGACAAAGAGAGCATGGACACACCCTGCCATTCAATGAAATGCCACCGACAGTGTAATAGAAAATGAACTTAGATAACTTAAACCATTTACCATCCTCTCTATATGCAGTTGTTGTTGCATGATACATGCATGATATATGAAGGCATACTGTTCACAAAAACACAAGAGAGGACAAGGAATGTTTTGTATTCATGTGAGTTGCATGTTATGCAACTTTAGTGTATAGACTACTACTATTAATCACACAAACGCTATTAAGGCTAAGGATGATGCTATTAATATGGACAATACTTTTTTAGACAGCATATTCTACAGAGAATTTTTATATTTGCTAAAGCAGCTACCATGAAAGGTCAGGTCACACAGGGACATGCAGGAAGGGCATAGCATAGAGAGAGATGAGGGAGAGGAGAGAGAGGAGGGAACAGGGAAGGGCAGAGAGAAGGATGGAATCAAGGGGAGTGTCACAGGCCAGGTGCTGTTCTATATAAGCTCCTTCCCTTTCCACCCCCTCTGCACCTGACAGATTCTCCTATTCTACACACAGGTAAGACCGACAGGAAACTGAATACATTCTTAGACTGAACCTTAAAAGATAATACAGTAACTGTTATCAATTTAACATGTCTATTCTTCATTTTGTAAGTGCTTACTTACATAGTCCTCTTCATTCCTGTAAAGAACATAAGGCCTTCCACATGTAAGCTACTTGCCTAGTACTTATAATAGTTTCTACCCCCAGGATCACCATCACCCTCAGACACCATGGCACAGCCCACATCTCTGGAAGCCTCCCTGGGAGCCATCATCATGACATTCCACAAGCACGCTGGTAGTGGAGATGCCAAGACCCTCAACAAAAAAGAGCTAACCAACCTCATCAAGGTAGAGCTGCCCAACATCGCTGGGGTGAGTCATTGCAACACCTTGGGACAGTTTCCCGAACACAGATTAAGCCTATCGTCCTGGACTAAAAATCACTTTCAATGAAGAGTATCTATTAAGGTAGCTAGCAGATTGTAACGGGCTGATGTGATGCTCGCAGGCCTGAGCAATTCCAGTCCTTGTGGGCTTGATTGGTGTCACACTTTTCCCCTATCCCTAGCAAACACACCTGATTTAAAAAAAAAAGTGTTTTTAACTGAAGATCATGATTAGCTGCTTATTGGAGTCAGGTGTGTTAGGGCAAACGTGTGTGTGTGTGCCCAGTCCTGCGAGAGGATAGGTACTGTTTGGCGTAGCACAGAGAATATTCAACCAACCTTAATTTAGGTAATTGTATCTTTCTCGATTCAGGCCAAACATGTATCTTCAAAAAAGTCCGTGTCCAGTTGCAGATGGTCTGTTTCAATTTAGAAAATGCTCCGTTATTAAAATAAATGTTTTGCTCCATGAAGTAATCCAACAATGTGTACGCCACCATCTTTTATTTTTCAAATCTTCTCTCATTGATCGAGACCGATGAGTGTCATTGTAACACTTTGGGGTGGACCCACCTGTCTCAATCAATGAGAAAAGATTTGAAAAAGACAAGATGGCGACGAACACATTGTTAGATTACTTCATGGAGCAAAACTTTATAATTCCGGATTTTATCAATTCAAACAAACCAACTGGACTCTGACAGTTTGGCCGAATTGGTCGAAAATTCTCTGTGCTACGCCAAACAGTAGCTATCCAGCAACGGATAATGGAATATCACATTGGCCCATTTCGATTTGCTAGCTACCACTGAGCATTCTTTTTAAATCTAGGACTAGGCTTAATCTGTATCTGGGAAACTGGCCGCTCATGAGATAGTAAATGCTATTCTAATGCCACCTTTTATTGTTAAAGAGATTTAATTTTAATTTTTCCTTTATTTAACAAGGCAAGTCAGTTAAGAACACATTCTTATTTTCAATGACAGCTTGGGAACAGTGGGTTAACTGCCTGTTCAGGGGCAGAACAGCAGATTTGTACCTTGTCAGCTCAGGGGTTTGAACTCAAAACCTTGTGGTTACTAGTCCAACGCTCTAACCACTAGGCTACCCTGCCACCCTGATACTTCAGGATTTTGGCAACTAAGCCCTTTATTTACTTTCCCAGTGTCCGATTATCTCATGGATACTATTTTTATGTCTCTGCATCCAGTGCGAAGGAAGTTAGAGGTAGTTTCACTAGTGAATTCTAACTAGCATTACCGCAATGATTAGAAGTCTATGGTATCTACTAGCATGCTAGCAGTTCCTTTAAACTGTACGCAGAGACATAGAAATTGTGCCAACGAGTTCATCTAACTCTGGGTTCTAGATAAAGGTCTTCAATGCTAAAATCCTGAAGTAACCCTTTAAGTGTGTTGCGATTTGAATAAAAACAATTTAATGCTTTGTTTGATTGAACTTTGACTGATTCTATATTGCATGGAGTCTGACTTAAAAAATGCCTGTTTTAAATGACGGTTGAGAGGCTGTGCTTTCAATGACACCACTATAACAAACCATAAACAGGATAAACTAAAATATAACCTGATCTGGAATGCAAGTATTTACTGCAAGACAAAGAGAGCATGGACACACCCTGCCATTCAATGAAATGCCACCGACAGTGTAATAGAAAATGAACTTAGATAACATAAACCATTTACCATCCTCTCTATATGAAGTTGTTGTTGCATGATATATGAAGGCATACTGTTCACAAAAACACAAGAGAGGACAAGGAATGTTTTGTATTCAGTGCGAATGACAATTAAATACAGAAATGTTAAGGTATTAGGTCTTTCTTTACTTGTGATCCTACTACATGAAAAATCTGAATGTGCCCTTGAGCAAGGCACTTAATCCTAATTGCTCCTGTAAGTTGCTCTGGATAAGAGCATTTGCTAAATGACTAAAATGTAAATTATCCTATATTACATTTGCATGAGCAGAAGGGTGGTCCTGAAGTAGATGACCTGATGATGATGCTTGACCAGGATGCTGACGGCTCCGTGGACTTCAAGGAGTACATTACCCTGATTGGATCCCTTGCCTACACATGCAACTGTGCCCTGTTGAGGAGTATGTGATTGGATGTTAAGACCTGCCTGCTTCCATCTGCTTTGTACATTACATTCTACATTAATAAATGGTAGTTTAATTTTAATTTGTCTTTTTGGGTGTTTACTTTGAGTGTTTTGTGTGAATAAGGGTTTTGTATGTGGAAAAATGTTTGACACATAGTTGCACTGGTTATCTGATAGATGACTGAAACTGTTTACGCCATTTCAGGTCACAACTTGCAGACTTGTTTACGTGTTGCTGTGCGTTTTGTTGCCAACCTTACTTTGCTACCTGACAACTTTACGGTTTTTACTTTGTAATTACCGTTTATTTTTGTTTTTTCCCCTCACTCAACTTTTTTTCATTCAACTTTTTCACTCCGGACGCTTTATCTGGACGTGGTTTGTCAGGACCTCCAACAGCCGAAGCTAAGTAGTAACATAAACATGATGCCTTCTAATTGTAGTCGCTGTACTCATAATATAGAGGAGAACGATCGCCTTACGGCGAGGATAGCTGTGCTGCAAGCTCAGCTTCAGACGCAAGGGTAATTTCAGTGTAGGAAAGGATGAAACGGCGTCTGTGCCACCAGTAAATACAGATAGTAACGTTAGTATAAATCCCCTCTCACGGTCCCCGCAGCCGGACAACTTTCTTGTGGTTTCTGGAGGGAAATGCTGTAAGAATGCTCAACCGGTGTTGCTTATTCAGCAGACACTGGTTGAATAAGCGACTCCCCAATTAGCAACTGGTTTTCACCATTAAGCAGCGAGTCGGAGTCTGAGGCCGAGCCTTCTCTTGTCTCTACTCCTCCCGTTACGAGGTGTGAGACGCCGACGCTTCCCACCATTCGCTCTGACAAATTGAAAACTCTCGTCATTGGCGACTCCATTACCCGCAGTATTAGACTTAAAATGACTCATCCAGCGATCATACACTGTTTTACCAGGGGCAGGGCTATTGACGTTAAGGCTAATCTAAAGATGGTGCTGGCTAAAGCTAAAACTGGTGAGTGTATAGAGATACTGTTATCCACGTTGGCACCAATGATGTTAGGAAGAAACAGTCAGAGGTCACCAAGCGCAACATGGCTTCAGAGTATAAATCAGCTAGAAAGATGTGTCAGCATCGAGTAATTGTCTCTGGCCCCCTCCCAGTTAGGGGAAGTGATGAGCTCTACAGCAGTCTCACAAGTTTTCTGCCCCTCCCAACAGATATAATTTGTAGATAATTGGCCCTCTTTTTGGGACTCACCCACAAACAGGACCAAGCCTGACCTGCTGAGGAGTGACGGACTCCATCCTAGCTGGAGGGGTGCTCTCATCTTATCTACCAACATAGACAGGGCTCTAACTCCTCTAGCTCCACAATGAAATAGGGTGCAGGCCAGGCATCAGACTGTTAGCCAGCCTGCCAGCTTAGTGGAGTCTACCACTAGCACAGTCAGTGTAGTCAGCTCAGCTATCCCCATTGAGACAGTGTCTGTGCCTCGACCTAGGTTGGGCAAAACTGAACATGGCGGTGTTCGCCTTAGCAATCTCACTAGGATGAAGACCTCCTCCAGTCCAGTCATTATTGAAAGAGATCGTGATACCTCACATCTCAAAATGAGGCTACTTAATGTTAGATCCCTTACCCCAAAGGCAATTATAGTCAATGAACTAATCACTGATCATAATCTTGATGTGATTAGCCTGACTGACACATGGCTTAAGCCTGATGAATTTACTGTTAAATGAGGCCTTTTGTTTTCGTCTTTTGAGCTTCTAGTCATGAAATCTATGCAGCCTACTCAATCACTTTTTATAGTTACTGTTTACAGGCCTCCTGGGCCATATACAGCGTTCCTCATTGAGTTCCCTGAATTCCTATCGGACCTTGTAGTCATAGCAGATAGAATATTATTTTTTTGGTGATTTGCATTCAAAGAACACCATACCTACTGTGAAGCATGGGTGTGGAAACATCATGATTTGGGGCTGTGTTTCTGCAAAGGGACCAGGACGACTGATCCGTGTAAAGGAATGAATGGGGCCATGTATCGTGAGATTTTGAGTGAAAACCTCCTTCCATCAGCAAGGGCATTGAAGTTGAAACGTGGCTGGGTCTTTCAGCATGACAATGATCCCAAACACACCGCCCGGGCAACGAAGGAGTGGCTTCGTAAGAAGCATTTCAAGGTCCTGGAGTGGCCTAGCCAGTCTCCAGATCTCAACCCCATAGAAAATCTTTGGAGGGAGTTGAAAGTCCGTGTGGCCCAGCACCAGCCCCAAAACATCACTGCTCTAGAGGAGATCTGCATGGAGGAATGGGACAAAATACCAGCAACAGTGTGTGAAAACCTTGTGAAGACTTACAGAAAACGTTTGACCTCTGTCATTGCCAACAGGGTATATAAGAAAGTATTGAAATAAACTTTTGTTATTGACCAAATACTTATTTTCCACCATAATTTGCAAATAAATTCATGAAAAATCCTACAATGTGATTTTCTGGATATTTTTTTTTCTCATTTTGTCTGTCATAGTTGAAGTGTACCTATGATGAAAATTACAGGCCTCTATCATCTTAAGTGGGAGAACTTTCACAATTGGTGGCTGACTAAATACGTTTTTGCCCCACTGGAGGTGACCAAGAAGTAGGGATGCACAGGTATGGATAGCCATAGCCTATTGACTAAAAAGTGTAGACATTTTACAATCAGAGTTCTTTGTAGTATGTTAAACACCGTAGTTTAATTCTTAGCAAAAGTATGGAGAGCATATTGTATAGTTCTCATCGGTAACGCAATGAATGCTGGGGAGTATTTTTTAACTAATAATGCATTATTCTTTTGTTTTTGCTCAATCTGATCGGGTGGGCTTGGCGGGGCCTGGCTCCCCAGTGGGTGAGCCTGTGTCCACCCAGGCCTATGCCCCTGGCTGCTCATAAGGCAAAAGACCCAAACAGAGATCAATGTTTGGAAAGCTGATTGTTTCGCATGCGTTTATGAACATTGCAATCCCACCTGTGTGGCTAACAGGGATGTTGGCTACTATCAATGACATGTATACTGATATAATATAATTTTTGAACTGAAGAATAGCATTCATTCCTATGGAGGACAGGTCATTCTAATGAGAACCAATATGGCTTCAGGGCCTCTCATTGACCAATACATAGCATCAGCAATCTAGTGTTTATGTAGATCATTGGCTAGGCCTACTACTACAGTGCTCTTTTTATTCTGTTTGTGAAGCAGTAGCAATTTCCTATGTAAAATATCAGATTAATTTAATTGCAATAAATGAATTTAGAGACCACTCTTTTTAAACAGGGTTTATTGTGCATGGTGTGACTACTGCAGCCCTTCTCACCCACCGCCCCATTATATTACATACCGTGTATAGCAGAGACAGAGGCCCCTGAATCGGCAGATTTTCAGAGTCTGATGCTCTTCGATAAAGGAAGGTTGGGAGACCTCTGGGAGCTTGGGGAGTCACATTAGCGCATCATCTGGCAGCATTTGGAACAGTGTGTGTATTTTCGTGGTCGTTTCCGTTTAATTTTATTACAAATTCAATGTCTCTCTTCCATTTGGATTCATTTTTCTATCGTGAACTGCTATTGCCCTACAGTACGTGCGTGTGTCCAGTTTCAGTAATCTTATCGCTCAAAACCGATGCCATATTAGGGCTAGGCCTACTCCATCAAAATAGCAGTTATGAATTTCTATTTTGCAGTATTTGCCTTTATGGCACCTTACATTTTTGTGATAGTAACGGTAGGGGTACCATGTATAATTCATCGGAGGCAAGAGTCGGATTTGAAAACGCTCACTTCTATGCTCTGGTTCGTATTAGTGAGTATACTGTGTCTGTGGTCATGTCAGCGTGTTTTGTCTGTGTTAACATGTTTTGTTATAGCCTATGACATTTTACAGGCTGATGATGATGCATACTGGTAGCCAAGGCTACCAGAAACAGATTGCTACCATTCTTTTTCAGGTGTCTGATTTGTCCGCATTTTTGCCGTTGGACCACTCTTATTATGCTCTATATCCTCACAACAACATTCAGCACTCAATGCAATACCTCATGTCATTCCATTCCAACATTTAACCCAACGCAATGTAACACATTGATATTTTTAACACGATAGCCCTATAGGCCTATCTATAGGCTATTAAAAAAAAGCTATAGCCTCATCCTGCCCATCATTACCCCATTCCACTACATTGAATGTGGTCATTCATTTGTTATGTTAGCCTAAATAGTATTCAACCTAGACCTAAAGGCATGTTTTAAATACACTGAGTGTACACCTTCCTAATAAGTTGCACCTCAGAAGAGCCTCTGTTCATCGGGGCATGGACTCTACAAGGTGTCGAAAGCGTTCCACAGGGATGTTGCCCAATGTTGACGCCAATGCTTCCGTCAGATGTCAAATTGTCTGGATGTCCTTTGGGTGGTGGACCATTCTTGATACACATGGGGTTGAGCGTAAAAAACCCAGCAGCATTGCAGTTCTTGACACACTGAAACCGGTGCACCTGGCACCTACTATCATACCCCGAATGGAATGTTCCTTTAAGCCTAGTGCACACCAACTGCCATTACGGAAATCCATTAATTTCAATGGGAGGCAATCTGTACTGCTGCGACTCATCTGCAAACATAATGCTTTGAATTTAGGCCCAAAAGTGTATTCCTTTGCCATGGTTTTTAATGCATTTATTTTAGTGCCTTATTGCATAGACCTCTGCTCCCGAGTGGCGCAGCGGTCTAAAGCACTGCATTTCAGTGCTAGAGGTGTCACTACAGATTCTGGTTCTATTCCAGGCTGTATCACAACCGGCCATGATTGGGAGTCCCCTAGGGCGGCGCACAATTGGCCCAGCGTTGTCAAGGTTGGGGTTTGGCCAGGGTAGGCTGTCATTGTAAATAAGAATTTGTTCTTAACTGACTTGCCTACTTAAATAAAAGTTAAATAAAATACAAGATGCATATATTGGAATATTTTTATTCTGTATTTTTTTAATTTTTTTTACTCTGTCATTTAAGTCTTTATTTTCGAGTCACTACAATGTTGTTGATCCCATCCTCAGTTTTATCCCATCATAGCCATTGAACTCTGTAACTGTTTTAAAATCACCAATGGCTTCATGGTAACATCCCTGAGCAGTTTCATTCCTGTCCTTCAGCTCAGTTTATAAGGATGACTGTATCTTTGGTGTGTCTGTGTGGTTTAATACATAATCTACAGCATAATTGTTAACTAGACCATGCTTAAAGAGATATTTAATGTCTTATTTGTTATTGTTACCCATCTACCAATCACTACACTTCTTTATGATGTCAACCCCTATTATTTCACACAGTGTGAGTCCATGTAACTTGTTATGTGATTTATTAATTAAGCCAAATGTTACTCCTGAACTAATTTAGGCTGAATAATTATGCAACAACTATATTTTAGTGATCTAGTTTGTATTATTCTTTAAAAAAAATTTCTTGCAGAGTATTTTGAGTAGATTGTTGACAAAAAAAAGACAATTAAATACATTTTGCAGCACAATAAAATGTGAAGAAATCCAAGGGCTATGAATAGTTTCCAAGGCACTGTATATTTTTGGTTTAACATTGATTTTGGTAATGAAGCCATAGGTTTCCTGATCAGTAAACCCAAACATTTTTTAAACCTTCTGAGAAAAGAAGTGAAAATGTTGCCTGTTCTGGGAAAGTTTAATTTTAGCTTGCAGGGAGGTTCTGAGAATGTTTTACTTTGGTTCCTTTAAAGTTTCCTGGGAGTATGATGATGCTGAGAATGGAATGTATATGTTTTTAGATAACTTTGGTAATGTTCAGAGAACGTTCTAAGAATGTTTTCTTGTGATTTTTTATGTAGTTTTCTTAACTTTCTTGGAAAATTTGAGAGCATGAATTTAAATAGAACCATGTGGAAACCTGTAGGAAACGTTATGCTGAAGTACTGACATTTCCACAGTAGAATGTTGTTTCTTAACGTTCTTTGAACTATACTGAACAATAAAGTGTTGGTGCCATGTTTCATGAGCTGTAATAAAAGATCCAAGAAATGTTCCAACACATAAAATGCTTATTTCTGTCATTTTCTCTCCCAATTTTGTGCACACATTTTGTTTACATCCCTGTTTGTCAGCATTTCTCATTTGCCAAGATAATCCATCCACCTGACAGGGGTGGCATATCAATTAAACAGCATGATCATTACACAGGAGCACCTTGTGCTGGAGATAATAACAGGCCACTCTAAAATGTGCAGTTTTGTCACAAAACACAATGCCACGGATGTCTCAAGTTTTGAAGGAGTGTGCACTCGGCTTGCTGACTGCAGGACTGTACACCAGAGCTGTTGACAGACAGAGAATGTAATGTTCATTTCTGTACCATAAGCCACTTCCAATGTCGTTTTAGAGAATTTGGCAGTACGTCCAACCAGCCTCACAACCACAGACCACGTGTAACCATGCCAGCCGGTAATAACCCCTTTTATTACAGAAAAACATGACCATGACCATGACCAGGAGAGTGGAGGCAGCAGGAAAAGGGAGCCAGCGATTTGAGGGAACACGGCTGGCAAGGAAGCCCGAGAGGCAGCCCCAAAACTTTCTTGGGGGGGCACACGGGCAGTTTGGCGGAGTCAGGTAGGAGACCTGAGCCAACTCCCTGTGCTTACCGGGTGGGGCGTCGTACTGGTCAGGCACCGTGTTTTGCGGTGGAGCGCACAGTGTCTCCAGTGCACGTTCGCAGCCCGGTACGTTACATCGCAACACCTCAAATCGGCCGGGCTAGAGTGGGCATCGAGACAGGAGGGATGAAGCCAGCTCAGCACATCTGGTCTCCAGTGCATCTCCTCGGCCCATGTTATCCTGCTCCAACTCTGCGAACTGTGTCTCCAGTGTGTCTGTAGAGCCCAGTGCGTCCTGTGCCTGAGTCCTCGCCCTTCACTCCGGCTCCGCCAGAGTCGCCCTTCACTCCGGCTCCGCCAGAGTCGCCCTTCACTCCAGCGCTGCCGGAGTCTCCCGCCTGTCCGGCACTGCCGGAGTCTCCCGTCTATTTGGGGCCCACTGCAAGGTTCCCCAGCCCGAGGTCGGCGGCAAGGGTCGCCGCTCCAAAGGCGCCACTTAAGCGGGCCAAGACTGTTTGTGGAGTGGGGTCCACATCCTGCCACCGCGGACAGATACCCACCCAGACCCTCGCCTAAGGGTTTAGGTTTTGCGGCCGGAGTCCGCACCTTTACTTTCACGCCCTGACCGTAGATTGCTTTGTAGGTTTCTAGTTTTAGTTTGGTCAGGGTATGATGTGGGTGGGTATTCTATGTTGTAGGTCTAGGTTTTCTTTTTCCATGTGTTTGGCCTGGTATGGTTCTCAATCAGAGGCTGTCTATTGTTGTCTCTGATTGAGAGCCATACTTAGGTAGCCTGTTTTTCCATTTTGAGTTGTGGGTGATTATTTTCTGGTTAGTGTTTGTTGCCCCTGTCAGAACTGTTTGGTTATCGTTTTGTTGTTTTTGTTTGTGTATTCATTCTTGATTAAAAGTATTATGGATACGTACCACGCTGCACTTTGGTACCTGTCAAAGTATCTTGCTTTATTTAACAGCATTATTTGAAAGGCTTTGAGGGTTAGTTTAAGAGTTGGGGAAAACAGGGCAGTGAGCCATGAGATCTGCCTTTGCAAATGTTATGCACAGGGAATAGGGTGCTATAAACGCAGCAGCACTGTTGATAGTATACCTTGGATTGCTGCATGTTGCATGTTAATACTTCTAATGTGATGCATAATTGCCATGGTAATTTGGATTGTCCAGTCAATGCGCAATTGATTCTACAGAATCAAAATTTGGCTTCAACTGCTTACATAATTTATATTGTGACAGCATGATATCCCAGGGATATCGGATATTCCAAAACACAAAAACCAGGAAAAAAAATAAAAAATACAAAACACAAGAGGACGTGCTTCCTTTCAGCCTAAAATGAAGAAAATCAATGACCAAATCAACCGCAGTTGAGAGGCTTACAGTATTATAATATACTGTAGATTCTACATTAATAAATGGCTGTTTCATTTTCATTTGTTTGTTTTCTTTGTGAATAGGTTTTGTGGATTAAGGAATTTATAAGGAATGAAAGGTTTTATGAATAAAATAAAAACTAACTAGTAGGCTAATCCTGTACTCCCTGTTCACCCACGACTGCATGGCCAAACATGACTCCAACACAACAGGGGTAGGCCTGATCACCGACAACGATTAGACAGCCCATAGGGAGGGGGTCAGAGAACTGGCAGTGTGGTGCCAGGACAACGACCTCTCCCTCAATCTGAGTAAGACAAAGGAGCTGATCGTGGACTACAGGAAAAGACGGGCCGAACAGGCCTCCATTAACATCAACAAGGCTATAGTGGAGCGGGTCGAGCGTTTCAAGTTCCTTGGAGTCCACATCACCAACGAACTATCATGGTCCAAACACACCAAGACAATTGTGCCCTCTTTTCAGTCTCGTCCTCAGGAGACAAAAGATTTGGCATGGGTCCCCAGATCCTCAAAAAATTCTACAGCTGCACCATCGAGAGCATGGTTGCATCACCACCTGGTATGGCAACTGCTCGGCATCTGACCATAAGGCGCTGCAGAGGGTAGTGCGTACGGCCCAGTACATCACTGGGGCAAAGCTTCCTGCAATCCAGGACCTATATAATAGGTGGTGTCAGAGGAAAGCCCATAAAATTGTCAGAGATTCCAGTCCCCCAAGTCATAGACTGTTTTCTCTGCTACTGCATGGCAAGTGGTACCGGAGCACCAAGTCTAGGACCAAAAGGCTCCTTAACAGCTTCTACCCCCAAGCCATAAGGCTGCTGTGCAATTAATCAAATAATTACATTTGTGTACACTGCTGCTAATCGCTGTTCATTATCTATGCATAATCGGTTCACCCATACCTACATGTACCTATTACCTCGCTATTGTTATGTTATTGTGTTACTTTTTATTATTTTGTATTTTTTACTTTAGTTTATTTGGTAAATATTTTCTTAACTCTTCTTGAACTGCACTGTTGGTTAAGGGATTGTAAAGTAAGCATTTCATGGTAGGTTCTACACCTTGTTGTATTCGGCGCATATGACAAATAAAGTTTGATTTGATGCTAAAATTGACTTTTGGGCATTAGAGTCCTCTATACATCTCTAAGTGGCTCATATAGCAAGAATCGCGACACTGCCCCTTCTAGTTTTTTACTTCTCCGCCTCTTCACACGTCGGTGGGGCAGGGAAGAGAACCTGGGTCGCTGGATTGAAAGTCAAACACCATCGCGGTAATAGGGTTACCTCAACCGGAGGGAATTGTGAAAATGACTCATATAGTGATGATCACTACAAAATATGTTATCTTTGCTGTTAATAAATGGGCCAAAGACCCAAGTACGTTTTGTAAAGCATTTACGAACATTTGCAATCCCACCTGACAGTGGTAAACAGGCATGTCCTGTAATACCATTTTTTTTACAGCAGTAATTTATTATGTAAAATATACATTTAACTGAGGCCACTTTAACATGGTTTATTAGGCTACCACATGCTCTCTGACTACTGTAGCCCTTACCCCCGCCCCATTATATTGCAGTGTACCAGCAAGAGACCGAAATCCCTGAAGCGTGGCACGGTGTCCAAGGATGATGCGATTCCATAAAGGAGGGCGGGAGAAATCTATCAAGAGGGCAGGAGTAGCCTATCAAGCGCATAATCTGGCAAACACTCTGAAAGGGGTGTGTGCATTTTCATGATCGAATTATCGTTTAGACCTAAATTTAATTTCGTTACAAATTGAATTTCTCTCTTCCATTTGAATTGATTGTTCTATTGCGTTGAATAATGTAGGCTATAGCCTTACGCGCCTGCGTCCATTTCCAATTTTATTGCGCAAAACATACGCCATATTAAAGCAAGGCCTTCTACATCTAAATAACGTGATCATCCAGGAGTTATGAATATCTATTTTGCAATATTTGCCTTCATGGCACCTGTTGTTATTGTTATGATAACGGTTGGGGTATCATGTGTAATTCATCGAAGGAGGCACAGTCGGATTGAACGCTCACTTCAATGATGGACGCTCTGGTTCGTGAGTAGCCTGTGTCTGTGATCGTGTCAGTGTGTGATTTGTCTGTGTTTACACGTGTTGTTGTTTTCCCGTTGTAGTTATAGCCTATGACATTTTATAGGCTAATGATGATGCATGCAGACAAATCTTCCTTTCACCCCTCCTTGTGGCGGGCAGAAATACCCCTCCTCCCCTTCAGTTTCTATCCTCTCCGGGAGCATCGCTCCGATTACCATGGAAGAAACCTTCCTATCATGGCGGCTAGATTCCAGGTGAAGGTAAGAAATGCGCTGTTCTGGTAACCAAGCCGGTAACAGACAGACATCGCATTGCACAGCAATTTGCGCTGTAATAGGCTATTTGGACAAATTGCTTGTGAGGACCAGTGGTATGTGGAGGATCCTGCCTGCACTCTAAAAAAAAATGTTGTTTTTATGGTGATTAACTGTCTGCCAGTAAATTAGGGGAGACCAGGGTTGTTTGTAACATAGGATAGTTGTAACACTCTCAATATCTCCAATCAGGAACAAGCTAGAATTATGTGACTGGCTGTGCACATGCTCAGTTTAGTCCTCAACCCTCATGTGAAGAAACATGGACCTGTGATAGACAGCAGATTTCATTGACAAGAATCTGATTTGGAGGTAAGAAATACTTTTTTTTTACCAAAATTGTTTTTGTGATGGCATTACCTGCATTGTAGTTAGATTCACCAAACTTGTATCAGGTTCATAACCAGTGTGTGTAGATTGATGTAAGATAACAATGCAAGGATCAGGGTTAGTTGTAACAAGCCTTCATGGGTATGGGTTCAGTGCTGGGAATGCAAATTATGGGCCTGTCATGCCAAATAGTGTCCGCCCCCCGCATCGCAATACGATTTGATGTGATTGTCTAACAAGTTGGAAGACAAGGGTTGTTGAAATACTAGTCTAAGTAAATTTGCTCTGTTTTCTTTCTCTCTGTTTCTCCCTCTCTCTCCCTCTCTTTCTCTCTCCGTCTCGCTCTCTGTCTTTCACTCTCTTCCCACCTCCCGCTCTCCACACTTTCTTCCTCTGTCTGTCTGTCTGTCTGTCTGTCTGTCTGTCTGTCTGTCTGTCTGTCTGTCTGTCTGTCTGTCTGTCTGTCTGTCTGTCTGTCTGTCTGTCTGTCTGTCTGTCTGTCTCTCTCTCTCTCTCTCTGTGTCTAGTGAAGAAACCTAGCTAAGGGCAGTTGGAGCTACATAATTGCTCACACCTATACATTTGGAGAGGCAGGGTAGCCTAGTGGTTAGAGCATTGGACTAATAACCGAAAGGTTGCAAGTTCAAATCCCTGAGCTGACAAGGTACAAATCTGTCATTCTGCCCCTGAACAGGCAGTTAACCCACTGTTCCTAGGCTGTCATTGAAAATAAGAATTTGTTCTTAACTGACTTGCCTAGTAAAAAAATAAAAAATTGGATTTATCAAGGTTAACTTGTAGCTAGATACCTCAATATGACAGACCGATAACTAAATGTATAGCGAGCAACACATAGATCACCAACCAGATGGCTAAGTGTTGAAAAACAGTTGTTCAATAAATAAATAAAAAGTGATCTAATTGAAGTTAGTTATTAAACTTTACCCTGTGAATGTCTCTTGTTCGAGATCAGCGATGCCTTCATAGTATTCCACCTGATTGGAAAGATAAAACAAAATCTCCTCGAGGGATGCCATTAAAGTGCAAGCTACATACATTCAGAAAGCTACAAAAACAGTTAGTTAGCTAAATAAAACTGTCTGGCTAGCTAGCTGACAAATCAGGCTGAAGTACAGTGCATTCGTAAAGTATTAAGACCCCCCCACCCTTTTTCCACATTTTGTTATGTTACAGCCTTATTCTAAAATGGATGAAATAAAAAATGTTCCACATCACTCTACACACAATACCCCATGATGACAAAGTGGAAACAGGTTTTTAGGCATTTTTTTGCTAATTTATTGCAAATAAAAAACAGAAACACCTTATTTACTTAAGTGTTCATAAGTTTTATTTTCTATGAGACTCTAATTGAGCTCAGTGCATCCTGTTTCCATTGACCATCCTTGAGATGTTTCTACACCTTGATTGGAGTCCACTTGTGGTAAATTAAATTGATTGGACATGATTTGGAAATGCACACAAGTATAAGGTCCCACAGTTGAAAGTGCATGTCAGAGCCATGAGGCCAAGCCATGAGGTTGAAGGAATTGTCCGTAGAGCACAGAGACAGGATTGTGTCGAAGGCACAGATCTAGGAAAGGGTGATTTCTGCATCATTGAAGGTCCCCAAGAACACAGTGGCCTCCATCATTCTTAAATGGAAAAAGTTTGGAACTATCAAGATCCTTCCTAGAGCTGGGCGCCCGCCAATCAGGGTCATTGGGGGAGAAGGGCCTTGGTTAGGGAGATGACCAAAAACCTGAAGGTCACTCTGGCAGAGCTCCAAAGTTCCTCTATGGTGATGAGAGAACCTTCTAGAAGGACAACCATCTCTGCGGTACTCCACCAACCAGGCCTTTATGGCAGAGTGGCCAGACGGAAGCCACTTCTCAGTAAAAGGCACATGGCAGCCTGCTTGGTGTTTGCCAAAAGGCACCTAATGGACTCTTAGACCATGAGAAAGAATATTGTCTGGTCTGATAAAACCAAGATTGAACTTTTTGGCATGAATTCCAAGAGACACTTCTGGAGGAATCCTTGCACCATCCCTATGGTGAAGCATGGTGGTGGCTGCATAATGTTGTGGGGATGTTTTTCAGCGGCAAGGACTGGGAGACTAGTCAGGATTGAGGGAAAGATGAACAGAGCAAAGTACAGAGAAATCCTAGATGAAAACCTGCTCCAGAGTGCACCCGACCTAAGAGTGGGGCGAAGGTTCATCTTCCAACTGGACAATGCAGGAGTGGTTTTGGGACAAGTCTCTGAATGTCTTTGAGTGGCCCAGCCAGAGCTCGGACTTGAACCCGATCAAACATCTCTGGAGAGACCTGAAAATCGCTGTGCAGTAACGCTCCCCATCCAACTTGACAGAGTTTGAGAGGATCTGAAGAGAAGAATGGGAGAAACTCCCAAAATATAGGTGTGCCAAGCGTGTAGCATCATCATACCCAAGTACTCAGTAAAGGGTCTGAATACTTAAATGTAATATTTCTTTTTATTTTATTTCTTTTTGCAAATCCATTTTAGAATAAGGATGTAACGTAACAAAATGTGGAAAAAGTCAAGAGGTCTGAATACTTTCCGAATGTACTGTAAATACATAGCTAGCGATGTCCATCTAAAATCAATCTAAAAACAGCTTCAATTATTTCTTCCTATTTGACAATATTTTCTTATATAAAGACAAATATCAAAGAAAGAGTTTTTTTCCTTTTCGGTATTTTCGATCTTCTGAAGCAGTAGGTAGTCAGCAGGTATTCACCGTAAAAACAACGTCCTTGTAGAGCGATTCTGAGGTAATATATTTGTGCGGACCGAGTGAGCACTTATGAGGTGAAATAGATCTAGAACGTCGTCCCTCTTCCGAGACGCTACAAGGTAAAATAGAGCCAAGCAACCAGCATAGCAAAGGACTCTTTGTTTCATTACGTAGGCCAGTCAGAATTTTGAAGTTCAAGTAACAGCCCTATCAATGGAACCTAGAGGTCATTGAATCCCATTGTGACGCAGGCGGAAGGGACACTTTTTGGCATTGACAGGTCCCACCAAGCCTGTACCCCAGGAATACCCTACCACTATCACAACTGTGACTCTGATTCAGTGAGCATGTCCAAGATTCAGTCACACACACACACACACACACACACACACACACACACACACACACACACACACACACACACACACACACACACACACACACACACACACACACACACACACACACACACACACACACACACACACACACACACACACACACACACCTCTGTCTCTCTCAAACTCACACACACACACAAACACACATGTGCACACACACCACAAACATTCAGCTGTTTTGTTCAGTTGTTGTTTAGTTGTCAGATGTTTTTGTTTAGTTGAGAAGGGACAGTTAATGGAGTGTAAAAATAATAAACATTTTATGATTTGTATTATTTTATTATTTCTGCCACACAAAAATATATGTTAAACATGGCAATGTTGTTCTCATGGTCTGAATAAAGGATTTCAATATTTTGTTGCTTGTCATGATTTATGCAATTTTGCAAAATGTTACGTTTCACCCCAAGCCCTGTTACATCTGACCCGGGAAGTGGTGTAAAATTGTAATTTCACTCCTTGTATTTGAGGAAAAAGTCACACCTTGTCAGTTTGATTTAGATAAATAACACCTATACCAATTTGTAGCAGATGTAAGTTGTTCGTATCAAGTTTTGAATTTAGTACCTCAAACAATCTGAGAAATTGACAAAAATGCAAAAAGTGTTACAGCCATCCCTGGTCTTCCCTACATACCATTTTTTGGGGGGGATATTTTTTAATCGGCTGATTCGACTGAAGAACAAAATAGTACATTGATCATTAGGGTAGAATGCAGGAAGTAAATACTTTTAAACATTTTTGAGAAATTATTCTTCTGTTAATGATTTTTTTCCTTAAAGTGTACTATTCATATCTGTTTAGTTCTTTACCTACACACGCTACTTTGTCATAAAAATACTTAGAATGTCTCAAACATGAACATTAATTTACTGTTCATGCATTCACAAGAGTTCAAATGTCAGTTACTTGTGTGATATCATCGTCTGAGTAAATGTATCAATTTAACATGTATATTCTGCATGTGGTAAACTCCTACTTACATTACTGTATGTAGTTTCACTTACTTACTGACTTAGTCCTCTTTATTCCGATGCAAAACATAAGGCATTCCACAAGTAAGCTGCTTGCCTAGTAGCCTACTTATAATAGTTTCCACCCCCAGGATCACCATCACCCTCAGACACCATGGCACAGCCCACACCCCTGGAAGCCTCCCTGGGAGCCATCATCATGACATTCCACAAGCAAGCTGGCAGTGGAGATGCCAAGACCCTCAGCAAGAAAGCTAACCAACCTCTTCAAGGCAAAGCTGTCCATCATCGCTGTGGTGAGTCATTGCAAGACCTCGGACACAGATCAAGCCTATAGTCCTGAACTAAAAAACACTTTAAATTAAGATTATCAGTTGAGCATGCCTTTTTTTAGGTGAAGATGGGATCCGCAGTGAGGACACAGCCTGCCCAACCACTGTTGTTATTTTTTTTTTGCTTTGTTGACAATGTATTGGTGAGGAGCGTCGTGCAATGTGATAAAAAGGAAATGCCGTACGTATTGTGCTGTTCTATAGCGCGTGCAAGGATATCCGAGTGAAAAGTATAAATTGTTTGCAGTAACGTTTTTTGTTGTAAGATCGCAAACAGTCGTGCCAGTTAGGCTTAATCTGTGTCCAGTACTAGGCTTAATCTGTGTCTGGGAAACTAATCCTTCACAAACTAGCAAATGCTATTTTTTATTGTTATGTGTTGTGAATTTAATAAAACATTTACATGAAATAAATTTGAATTGAGATTGACTGATTATAATGCATGGAGTCTCATTCATTTAGTAGCCTACAGCAAAGTATAGATATCCTAATGTATTGTCTTCCTTGTGATCCAAACCCCCCTTCACGTTCTCTTGACATGTGCGAAGTGTCAGCTATTCAAGTGCGATTGACAACAAAATACTGAAATCCTAATGTATTGTGTCTTCCTTGTGATCCTGTATTACGTTGTCATGAGCAGAAGGGTGGTCCTGAAGGGGATGACCTGATGACGATGCTGGACCAGGACGGCGACGGCGCTCTGAACTTCATGGAGTACCTTACCCTGATTATATCCCTTGCCTGCATGTGCAACTGCGTCCTGGAAGGGAAAATGTGTTTGCATTTCATGAAAAAACCTGCCTGCTTCCATCTGCTTTCTACAGTGTATTGCATTAGGCCTACATGTCACACTAATGTCTCATATCTCATTGAGTACATTGGGTAAATGCCCTCCTCCCTGTGTCCACACGCATGCACGCACGCCCGCACAGACACAAAGGGTTGCATAACTCGGCAATAATTATGAGACTGATCCTCAAATACATGCACCCACAAGGATTCGTTGTCAGAAAGTAGCTCAGTTGGTAGTGCATGGCGCTTTCGATAACAGGATAGTGGGTTTGATTCCTGGGCACACCCGTTGTAAAATGTAGGCGCGCATGACTAAATCGCTTTGGATAAAAGCCTCTGCTATGAATGACCTATATTGTTAGATTATATTAAGATCTCAAGAATGCTGCTAAACAGAGCATAGCATGTGAGATAGTAAACAGTGTGTGTTGGCTATGTGTATTTACCGTGATATGTTTTATCTTTGCTGCTAATAAATGGGCAAAATCCCCAACCAAAGATCCACGTTTGGAAAGTGGTTTATTTTGCACACGTTTATGAACATTTGCAATCCTGCCTGTGCTATAGACTCTAGTGTACTTTTTTAAAATTCTGTTTATAAAGCTGTAGCATTTTTTAAAGTAAAACAAATAAATAAATTGAGGTCACTCTTTTTAGTAACAGGCCGGGTTTATTACGCATGCTCCGACTACTGTGGTCCTCACCCCGACAGAGACAGAAAAACTGAATCGTGGGCAGAATTTCCGAGGCTGATGTGATTCGGTAAATGAAGGTTGAGAGACGACTAGGTGGGGAGTACCCTACCAAGCGCATAATCTGGCAGGATTTGGAATGGTGTGTGTATTTTCATGTTCGCTTTCATTTCATTTGGTTACGAATTCCATTTCTCTCTTCCATTTGGCTTCATTTTTTATTTTGTTAAGGTTTTTTTGGAGGTTGTAGGCTCATGCGCATGCGTCCATTTCTAATAATGCGCAAATGTCTATTATGGCTAAATACGCTTTATTGATCCAGGAGTTATGAATATCTATTTTGCCGTTTTTGCCTTCATGGCACCTGTTGTTATTGTTATGATAACGGTAGGCCTATCATGTCTAATTCATCGAAGGAGGCACAATCGGATTGAACGCTCACTTCTTCAATGATGGACGCTCTGGTTCGTGTGAGTAGTGTGAGTAACATGTATCTGGTCATGTCAGTGTTTTGTATATGTTTACATGGTTTGTTGTTTCCCCGTTGTAGTCTACTAATATCCTATTACATTTCAAAGGCTAATGATGCAGGCTGTAGCCTAAAGCCTTGGCTACCAGAAACAGATCACCATTTATTTTCAGGTGTATGATTCGCCCTCATATGCATCTGTCGGACCCCTCTTATTAGTCTACGACATAAATGCCAACATTTAACACGGCTCAATGTAACACATTGGTATCTTTTTTTTAGGTGATATATGCCTGTTTGTACACTGTTTTCTAGAAAATCTATTCCCCTTCCACCCCATTCCTCTACCTTGAATGTGGTGATGAATTCGTTATGATGGCCTAAATATTCTTCAACCTAGACCAAAAGGAAACATATATTTATGTTTTAAATAACACTATCATTTACCATACTATTCCCATTAGGCAATATTCCAATTTCCATTGAATGCACCTGCAAATATGTGGATGCCTACCAAATGTATTGAACCACTTATAGGCCTTTTATAGGCGTTACCCATTCTGGGCAACATTTTTGAGAACTAGGCTATAAGGTGCTCTATCATGTATATATATGTTTTGGGGTGGACAACAAAAATGCTAAAGAAATGTAGACCATATGCCTACTCAAATGCAACATTAGACACACTGGAAACAAATAAAGAAGCCGTGCAACTAAAATGCTAGGCGTTTTGTGCATGCTCCGGGGATGCGCAGGGACCACGGATGCTGGTTACCATGGAGACGGGATGCAGGAAAGCGCCGCCGTCTTGCGCAGCAGAGGGGGAGATAAAAAAAACTAGGGGACTATTGCACAGCGCAATAGGCTAACCTACTTTTGAAAAATAAGAACAACGAGAGACTGAAAATAACTATTTTTACGCACTATATTAACAGGGATGAAAAGGGAGTCCTTAAATATTTGCATCTCACAAATCTCCCATGCCACACCTTGTGGCGGGGCAGAAATACCCCCGGCTTTCAGTTTCTACTATCCCCTCTGGGTGCGTCGCTCAGATTACTATGGAAGAAACCTTCATATCATGGCGCCTCGATTCCAGTTGAAGGTAAGAAATACACTGTAGCACAACGCGTGTTCTGGAAATCAAACCGGTGACAGACAGACATCGCATTGCAAATCAATTTTCGCTGTAATATGGAATATAGGTCCTATTTGGAAAACTAATTTGTGGGCGTCAATAGATTGTAGCCAGTGTAGCATAGCCTGTCTAGCCTATTGCTAATTTAGTCGCCGGCTGTTTTGAACAGAACAAGAAAGGACAGGACGGATTTGACATTGGTGAATGGCAGCGAGACAGGATCTCTAACCATGTCCTGCTGGTAAATTATAAATGATCTTTCTTTAACCTCCAGGTCTGCATGTTTTTTATGATGTGATGTGTGTGTGGATTGTTTGGTATTGCTTCATATAATACAACAAAAAATCGCTTTGGTGCAATTTCAACAAGTAGGCTGGCTATGTGGTACATTTTCACAACTGTAAGCACACAAATCCAAACGAAAATGGCTCATGTTTCAAAACTCTAAGCACATTTTAAATTGACTGAGTACAACAAATGAATTCACAGTCACTTGTTAATTACATCAAATCATTCTTTCAAGTTGTATACATATTCAATCGAAGTATCTGCTTTTCAAAATGCAATAAGCCTACTTTTGATATGATGTTCTTGTCATTTGTTAACAATACAATTAACTATCATTTAATCAAACTGCTTAAAACTGTTAACTGCTGGACCAAAAGTAGTGTAATAGTTAACGTGTCTCCTGTACACTGAACAAAAAAATAAACACAACATGCAACAATTAAAAATATTTAACTTACATACAAGGAAATCAGTCAATTGAAATAAATTCATTAGGCGCTAATCTATGGATTTCACATGACTGAGATTACAGATATGCATATGTTGTCATGGATACCTTTAAAAAAAAGTAAGGGTGTGGATCAGAAAACCAGACAGTATCTGGTGTGACCACCATTTGCCTCATGCAGCGCGACACATCTCCTTCGCATAGAGTTGGTCAGGCTGTTGATTGTGAGCTGTGGTATATTGTCCCACTACTCTTCAATGGCTGTGTGAAGTTGCTGGGTATTGGCAGGAGCTGGAACACGCTGTCGTACACATCGATCCCGAGTATCCCAAACATTCTCAATGTGTGACATGTCTGGTGAATATGCAGGCCATGGAAGAACTGGAACATTTTCAGCTTCCAGGAATTGTGTACAGATCCTTGAGACACTGACTGGGCCGTGCATTATCATGCTGAAACATGAGGTGATGAATGACAAGACAATGGGCCTCAGGATTTCTTCAAGGTATCTCTGTGCATTGTCCGTAGTTTATGACTGCCCATAGCATAACCCCACTACCACCATGGGGCACTCTGTTCACAACGTTGAAGCCACTCACCCACACTGCACCATACTGCCCGGCAATCTGCCCGGCATAGTTTAAACCGGAATTCATCTGTGAAGTGCACACTTCTCCAGCTTGCCAGTGGTCATCGAAGGCGAGCATCTGCCCACAAGTCGGTTATGACACCGAACTGCATTCAGGTCAAGACCCTTGTGAGGACGATGAGCACGCAAATGAGCTTCCCTGGGACGGTTTCTGACAGTTTGTGCAGAAATTCTTCGGTCGTGCAAACCGAAGAACCAAAAAGGGTTCTTCAAAGGGTTCTCCTATGGAGACAGCCGAAGAACCCTGAATAGCACCTTTTTTCGAAGAGTGTAGTGTACAATGCACTGCTGAAAGATCTGGGTTGTATATAGCAATATATTCCACTCGCTATCTGAATTTCATTGATGCACTGTAAGCGAATCCATTTTGTCAAGCAGATAGGTGGTACTGCGTCAGTTGACAAGTCACGTAGAAAACGTGATCTTGTACAATCTTGCATGGGGGAGAAAACACTATGCTACGTTTTTAGCAAACTGCTTCACAATACCCCTATTTCTGATGATTTGTCCTACGTATGTAATGTATAGGGATAATAAAACGGTAACACTGACATATTTCTCAACATCCTCACAACCTACCATTGGATACAAAAAAACGAAATGGTGCATGTCAATTTATAGTCAAGTACTGTATGGAAAATGAGATTGGATTAAATGATAGTTAAAATGACTAAATGGTGAGCCTATCATTATCTGATGTATTGGTGACTGAACCAAATGTGCACATGGTATTTCACGGAAAACTTTGATTTTTCATGAATGGCTCAGTGGTGAAAAATGTGTGAAACCCCAATGAATGCACTGTCAAAGTTTCTGAACATAAGATAGGGGGCATTACAAGTGTTATCGGTTAAGAGTTTTTTACTTAAAATTTTGAAAATGTACCACTTATATCTGATTTTTTTTCTAAGTGATTGAAAAAAACTGTAATGTGGGAAATGTATCAATTGATTTAGGCTGTGCTATATTTAAGCAATAAGGCACAAGGAGGTGTAGTATATTACCAATATACCACAGCTACAGTGAGGGAAAAAAGTATTTGATCCCCTGCTGATTTTGTACATTTGCCCACTGACAAAGAAATAATCAGTCTATAATTTTAATGGTAGGTTTATTTGAACAGTGAGAGACAGAATAACAAACAAAAAAATCCAGAAAAACGCATGCCAAAAATGTTATAAATTGATTTGCATTTTAATAATGAGGGAAATAAGTATTTGACCCCTCTGCAAAACATGACTTAGTACTTGGTGGCAAAACCCTTGTTGGCAATCACAGAGGTCAGACGTTTCTTGTAGTTGGCCACCAGGTTTGCACACATCTCAGGAGGGATTTCGTCCCACTCCTCTTTGTAGATCTTCTCCAAGTCATTAAGGTTTCGAGGCTGACGTTTGGCAACTCGACCCTTCAGCTCCCTCCACAGATTTTCTATGGGATTAAGGTCTGGATTCTGGCTAGGCCACTCCAGGACCTTAATGTGCTTTTTCTTGAGCCACTCCTTTGTTGCCTTGGCCATGTGTTTTGGGTCATTGTCATCCTGGAATACCCATCCACGACCCATTTTCAATGCCCTGGCTGAGCGAAGGAGGTTTTCACCCGAGATTTGACGGTACATGGCCACGTCCATCGTCCCTTTGATGCGGTGAAGTTGTCCTGTCCCCTTAGCAGAAAAACAGCCCCAAAGCATAATGTTTCCACCGCCATGTTTGACGGTGGGGATGGTTTCTTGGGGTCATAGGCAGCATTCCTCCTCCTCCAAACACGGCGAGTTGAGTTGATGCCAAAGAGCTCCATTTTGGTCTCATCTGACCACAACACTTTCACCCAGTTGTCCTCTGAATCATTCAGATGTTCATTGGCAAACTTCAGACGGACATGTATATGTGCTTTCTTGAGCAGGGGGACCTTGCGGGCGCTGCAGGATTTCAGTCCTTCACGGCGTAGTGTGTTACCAATTGTTTTCTTGGTGACTATGGTCCTAGCTGCTTTGAGTTCATTGACAAGATCCTCCCGTGTAGTTCTGGGCTGATTCCTCACTGTTCTCATGATCATTGCAACTCCACAAGGTGAGATCTTGCATGGAGCCCCAGGCCGAGGGAGATTGACAGTTCTTTTGTGTTTCTTCCATTTGCGAATAATCGAACCAACTGTTGTCACCTTCTCACCAAGCTGCTTGGCGATGGTCTTGAAGCCCATTCCAGCCTTGTGTAGGTCTACAATCTTGTCCCTGACATCCTTGGAGAGCTCTTTGGTCTTGGCCATGGTGGAGAGTTTGGAATCTGATTGATTGATTGATTGCTTCTGTGGACAGGTGTCTTTTATACAGGTAACAAACTGGGATTAGGAGCACTCCCTTCAAGAGTGTGCTCCTAATCTCAGCTCATTACCTGTATGAAAGACAGCTGGGAGCCAGAAATCTTTCTGATTGAGAGGGTCTCAAATAGTTATTTCCCTCATTAAAATGCAAATCAATGTATAACATTTTTAACATGCGGTTTTTAAATATTTATTTTATTCTGTCTCTCACTATTCAAATAAACCTACCATTAAAATTATAGACTGATCATTTCTTTGTCAGTGGGCAAACGTACAAAATCAGCAGGGGATCAAATTGCTCTTGCTGCAGGCGATTCCCTGATCCACCTCTATGCAGACGACACCATTCTATATACTTCCGGCCCGTCCTTGGCCACTGTGCTATCTAACCTCCAAACAAGCTTCAATGCCATACAACACTCCTTCCGTGGCCTCCAACTGCTATTAAACGCTAGTAAAACCAAATGCATGCTTTTCAACCGTTCGCTGCCTGCACCCTGACTAGTATCACCACCCTGGATGGTTCCGACCTTGAATATGTGGACATCTATAAGTACCTAGGTGTCTGGCTAGACTGTAAACTCTCTTTCCAGACTCATATCAAACATCTCCAATCGAAAATCAAATCTAGAGTCGGCTTTCTATTCCGCAACAAAGCCTCCTTCACTCCCGCCGCCAAACTTACCCTAGTAAAACTGACTATCCTACCGATCCTCGACTTCGGCGACGTCATCTACAAAATAGCTTCCAACACTCTACTCAGCAAACTGGATGCAGTTTATCACAGTGTCATCCGTTTTGTCACTAAAGCACCTTATACCAACCACCACTGCGACTGCGTATGCTCTAGTCTGCTGGCCCTCGCTACATATTCGTCGCCAGACCCACTGGTTCCAGGTCATCTACAAGTCCATGCTAGGTAAAGCTCCGCCTTATCTCAGTTCACTGGTCACGATGGCAACGCCCACCCGTAGCACGCGCTCCAGCAGGTGTATCTCACTGATCATCCCTAAAGCCAACACCTCATTTGGCCGCCTTTCGTTCCAGTTCTCTGGACTGGAACGAATTGCAAAAATCGCTGAAGTTGGAGACTTTTATCTCCCTCATCAACTTCAAACATCTGCTATCTGAGCAGCTAACCGATCGCTGCAGCTGTACATAGTCCTATCGGTAAATAGCCACCCAATTTTACCTACCTCATCCCCATACTGTTTTTATTTATTTACTTTTCTGCTATTTTGCACACCAATATCTCTACCTGTACATGACCATCTGATCATTTATCACTCCAGTGTTAATCTGCAAAATTGTAATTATTTGCCTACCTCCTCATGCCTTTTGCACACAATGTATATAGACTCTTTTTTTTCCTACTGTGTTATTGACTTGTTTATTGTTTACTCCATGTGTAACTCTGTGTTGTCTTTTCATACTGCTATGCTTTATCTTGGCCAGGTCGCAGTTGCAAATGAGAACTTGTTCTCAACTAGCCTACCTGGTTAAATAAAGGTGAAATAAAAAATTAAAAAATACTTTTTTCCCTCACTGTAAGTGCTGTTCTTAAGCACGACTCAACGCAGAGTGCCTGGATACAGCCCTTAGCTGTGGTATATTGCACATATACCACAAAACCCTGAGGTGCCTTATTACTATTATAAACTGGTTATCAATGTAATTAGAGCAGTAAAAATAAATGTTTCGTCATACCAGTGGTATATGGTCTGATAAACCACAGCTGTCAGCCAATCAGCATTCAGGGCTTGAACCACCCAGTTTATATTGTTGCTTAAATAATATAATCAAATGCAAATAATGTAATTCAAGTGGATGTGATTTGTTTAGAAAATTCACAGGGAGGTTGTTATCCTCTTCCTCTCCCCTCTCCCCTCTGCAATCAATATAATGGACATGTTAGGTGGTTTTCAATGTAATCTGTCTGATTAAATTGTGGCAGTGTGTGTGTGTGTGTGTGTGTGTGTGTGTGTGTGTGTGTGTGAGTGTGTGTGTGTGTGTGTGTGTGTGTGTGTGTGTGTGTGTGTGTGTGTGTGTGTGTGTGTGTGTGTGTGTGTGTGTGTGTGTGTGTCATGTTGAACCCCTCTGTAGAAAAGGGTTCTACCTGCAACTAAAAATGGTTCTTCAAAGGGTTCTCCTATGGGGACAGCCGAAGAATCCTTTTAGGTTCTGGATAGCACCTTCGCTGCTACAGTTTACAGAGGGATTTCCTTCATTCATTCACTCACTCATTCACTCTTAATTCATTAATTTCCTTCACTCAGAGTAGGAATGCTGATCTAGGATCAGGTCCTCCCTGTCCATGTAATCTTACTCATTATGATCTAAAAAGTTAAACAGCTAACAGAATCTAGCCGCTAGCTGTTTTAGCCAAAGCTTTATGTCTCAGACCTCTGTCAAAGGCACCCGCAGAAGCAACACACCTAGTCTTGGACCTATCAGTGCCCACTGTCTAGCTCTAAGGGACACGCTATCTTCAGCATTACAAATGCATTTCCTCCATTCACTTCTGCAGGAAACTTTATGAATACACTCAGGTATGGTGTGTGTGACAGCAGGGAGCACCCGTCTATAAAGCAGAGGTGTGTGGAATGAATTCATCGGGACCAGGGGTCACACACACACACACACACACACACACACACACACACACACACACACACACACACACACACACACACACACACACACACACACACACACACACACACACACACACACACACACACACAAACTCCGGATCAGGCGTGTGCAGGAATTACAAAACGTCTGTTCCTCCTTCCTTATTGATATTTAACGCGTCTCACACTGTTTCGACAGCCCATTGGGGACAGCTATTTATAAAGCCCACTGTCATAATGTCACATGTTAACACTTAGCTAGAGAAATCTCTGCCCTCTCTCACGCTACGGCTGAATCCCAAATGGCCCTCTATTATCTATATCAGGGGTAATCAACTCTTACCCTACGAAGTCCGGAACCTCCTGGCTTTCTGTTCTACCTGATAATTAATTACACTCACCTGTTGTCCGGGTCTAAATCAGTCCCTGATTATAGGGGAACAATGAAAAAATGCAGTGGAATTGGCTTCGAGGCCAATAATTCAGTTCGATGGCCCTATATAGTGCATTCTTTTTTTTACCAAGGCCAAGGCTCTGGTCAAAGTTAGTGCACTATATAGGGACTAGGGTGTAATTTGGGATGCCAGCCTATCTCTCCTCCTTCAACCTCTCAGCCTCTTTGTATCTCACTCAGTTACCGAGACCGCTCATCTCCTGTGCTCTGTGTTCTCGTGACTTGCATGGTTATGGATCTTGAGTGCTGCGGTTTATTGTAGTTGGTGGTGCAGCTATTTGTTTTATTTCTATAACTCTCTTAAATTTTCTTCATGTCATTCCTCTTTTTCTGTCCCGTACATACTTCGGTCTCTTTTCAAAAAATGTATTATAAATTCATCCCTGGACCCCCTCCTTTTTTGTTGTTGTCTTGGTGGGTTAATTTTCGTTAAATTAATTACAGTAATTCCCTTGAATATCAATATAGTAGAGACTCCCCATTTACATTACATTTAGGTCAATTAGCAAACACTCTAACCAGAGCGACGTACAGTAGTGGCCCACCACCCTGACCTTGCAAGCGCTATGCTCTACCAACTGAGCGACATGGCTCAGCCTTAGCTCTGTCTATCTGCTGTACCTGTGTGATTCATTGACTCTCTCCATCTCCCTCCTCCACAGTCTAACATGAAGAGCATGGAGCGCGAGCTGCATTGCCCGGTGTGTAAGGAGATCGTCAAGCAGCCCGTGGTCCTGCCGTGTCAGCACAGCGTCTGTCTGATGTGTGCTTCCGAGGTCCTGGTTCAAAATGGCTACCCTCCTCCGGAGTTGCCGCCCGAGCCCAACTCTCCTGCCTCCACCCCCAACACCCGCTCTCCCCACCAGGCACGCAGGCCCATGCCCAGCAAGGCCGACCATCGACCCATTGACCGCGTGCTACGTTCAGGTAATGTTTGTGTGTGTGCACATGAGAGAGAGTGTGTGTGTCTTTAGATTCAATGTCGAATGTGACGATCAATAGGACTAGTCTGGGGATGCGATGGGAATACACACATCCTCCTCTGATTCTTGTTTTTACTCTATTCTCCTCCACCCTTTACCCATCCCCTCTCCCACCCTGTATCCAGGATTTGGGACCTATCTGTCGCCCGGGCGACGGCGTAAGGAACCACCCCATGCAATGTTATTTCCATGCATGCCCTGTGGGAGGGAGGTAGAGCTGGGAGAGAAGGGTCTGACTGACTGCCTGCGTAACCTCACCTTGGAGCGCATTGTAGAGAGGTAACACGCACACACTTATACACACTTACACTTGTACATGCACGCACGCACACATGCGCGTATGCACAATCATATGGAGTGGAGGTGTCGGTTCATGGTCTTGTGAGCCCTTATGTGAAAAATTGAGAATTTCACGTGACCTTATGTGAAGTTAATGTGATAACATGCAAAACACATGATCACATTTGGTGTTCCGAAATGACCTTTTCACATGATTTTCTGAATTTTCCGTGAAATCGTGTTTCTTCTGTTATGGGAGGATGTAGCCCTCCCTGCCCGCAAAATCGGTGTCACCATTGGAAAGGAATTTCTGTTTAAGATTTGTTTCCCAAGAGGTTCAGATCTCACATTTGAATCATTTAGCAGACACTCTTATCCAGAGCGACTTACAGGAGCAGTTAGGGTTACGTGCCTTTGCTCAAGGGCACCTTGACAGTTTTTTCACCTTGTCGGGGATTTGAACCAGTGACCTCTTGGTTATTGGCCTAACATCTTAACCTCTAGGCTACTTGCTGCCCCTGACACACACGCGCGCACACACACATGCACGTGCACAAACACACTCAGACAAAGATACATATAAAAACAGCATTCACACTGCGTGGTGGTCGGTTGTTACATGCCTCTATGCTGCAGGGTAGGCTATAGTGTAACATTTCAATTTAGTAGCAGCTTTAGCTCCTTAAATAGTGAGTGAGAGAGCGTGTCCAAGTTCTACGTCCCAAATGGCACCCTGCTAAAAAGTAGCGCGGACCCTGGTCAAAGTAGTGCACTACATAGTGGGAATAGGGTGCCAAGTGCTGACTCTTGTTAATCAGCGTGAAGCTGCGCTAGAGAGGAAGCTAGCAGAGCTCCTGTAACCTACTGCAGCAGGACATACACTGCACTTCCACTGGACTACTGCAGTGTAGCTGCAAGAAACTTATTTCCCCCCTGTACAGTAATCTCTTTATGATATTTATCACCATGTCTTACCCATCCACTCTCTCTCTGTCTTGGCACCGTTTTCTCCTTCCACCGTATTCTTTTTTGTCTCTCTTTTTTTCCATTTCTTTTCGCCCTCACTCACCCCCTTTCCACTACGATCCAGCCCTAATTCGCCCAATGCTCTCTCTTTCTCTCCTACTCCATTTAATCATTCCCCTCTCCTCCCCCCCCACTCCCTCTCCCCTCCTCCTCTCAGGTACAGACACACAGTGAGCCTAGGCAGTGTGGCTGTGATGTGTCAGTTCTGCAAGCCTCCCCAGTCCCTGGAGGCCACTAAGGGCTGTGCCGACTGCCGAGCCAGCTTCTGTAATGAGTGTTTCAAGCTCTACCACCCCTGGGGGACACCGCGCGCCCAGCACGAACACGTCCAGCCCACCCTCAACTTTAGGCCCAAGGTGAGGCCTGCCTCTCTCTCCCTCTCTGTCCTCTCTCATCCCTCTCTTCTCTCCTCTCTCTCATCCCTCTTGCCTCTACTCCTCCAGGTTCTGTCGTGTCCTGAGCATGACCAGGAGCGTCTGCACTTCTACTGTAGGACGTGCCAGCGGTTGCTGTGCCCGCTCTGCAAGCTGCGCCGCGTACACGCCGGGCACAAAGTGGCGCCAGTCGCCCAGGCCTACCAGACTCTCAAGGTGGGCATCTGGGTGCAATAGCTTAATTGGTTATAGCATGGTTCCTGCATTGGCCTTATACTGTACAATATACTGAATAATGTATGTAATACCTTTTAGCTGCTTTGCATAAAAGTATCTGCTAAATGGCAAGTTGTTGTTATACTCGGTGGCATCAGTGGATATCACATGCAATGGAGATGTTTGTTTTTTTACCAATATTTTACTAGGCAAGTCAGTTAAGAACAAATTCTTATTTTCAATGACAGCCTAGGAACAGTGGGTTAAGTGCCTGTTCAGGGGCAGAACGACAGATTTGTACCTGTCAGCTCAGGGATTCGAACTTGCAACCTTTCGGTTACTAGTCCAACGCTCTTACCACTAGGCTACTCTGCCACCCCAACGGTTGGTGGTTAGTCTAGTAGTACAGTGCATGACAGGAAAGGGGTAAGAGTAGCCATTGAACTGTGGGTTTAGATCGTCCAGTGTGTAAGAGATGAGTACAGTTAAAATGTAGTATGTAGTGTAATACAGAACTACTGTTGTGCATTAGGATTTAAGTCTGGTCTGGGTGCTAAACTCTTTGTTTGTTGTCACTGTTTATTTGTCAGGACAAGATTACCAAGGAGATGAACTACGTTCTGGCCAACCAAGAGACAGTGCTGGGCCAGATCACACAGCTGGAGAGTGCCATCACGCAGACAGAGGTGACTAAATAATACTGCAGTCTGCAGAGCTCCAGAAATACCCCACCAGAGGAGTATACTACAAAGCAGGATCAATGAGTTAGCCAGCTAACTTTGATAAAGAACCAGCAATAACTATAGATTTTCTGGTTTGTGAAGAAAGTTCAACTTAGACATGTGTTTTTTGGTTGTTGAGTCAATTAGACCATGGCCATTTCAAGTTATTTCAGAATATTTAGGCAAATTAGGATCATTGATCCTACTGACCACACCACGATGGACAACATTGTTTACCACAGTAAACATCATTATGCTACTGTATACTGTATATATAAAATATCTTGCTCTATGGTCCTAACCTGTGTGTTGCTGTGTAAAACATCATCTCTGTGGTCCACCTAACCTCTCTGTGTGTTGCTGTCTGACTGTTGAAATGCGTAGCCAGTGTTAATCACAGAATGAAATAGAACACAACTCTAGAATAATATAGATTCATATACAGTATATCTCTATGGTCCTAAACTCCCTGTGTGTTGCTGTCTGTCCCCAGGCCAACAGCATAGCGGCACGGGAGCAGCTGTCTCAGAGCGTGAGAGACCTGACTGCCCTCCTCGCCGAGCGTCACGCCTCATTGACCGAGGCCCTGGAGAGGGCGAGGCAGAAGCGGGGCGATGCGTTGGCGGGCCAGGTAGCGGAGAGGCGGAGCCTGCTGGAGCATGCAGGCCTCATGGCGTTGTCCCAGGAGCTGCTGAAGGAGACGGACCCGCCCTGCTTCGTCCAGGCAGCACGCCAGACACACAGCAGGTACACACAATAGGTCTGACTGGCTGGACAGCAGACAGCGTGGCAACTTAAACAAATTGCACCCTATTGTTATACAAATAACACCCTATTCCACATAGGGTTCTGGTCAAAAGCACTGTAGGGAATCGTGTGCTATTAGGGACGCATACCCAGGACTCTTTAACTCCCTAGTTTTGTTGTTTGTTCATTTTGCTGTTCCTTTGTTTGTTTGTTTCTCTGTTATTGTTCCGTTTCTACTCCCACTGCTTCTATCAATGTCTATTGTCTATGCTTCTTTCCTTTTTCTGTGTGTTTTCGTTGCTCATCCCACATCACCAGCAAAATAACAAATGGACACAAAAGGGAACCATTATACCTGTTAGATCAAAATAACATGGCGTGGTTTTAGTGATGTTGTTCTTTGTTAAACTCCTCTCACTGTCAACTGCGTATATATTTTCAGCAAACTTAACATGTGTAAATATTTGTATGAACATAACAAGGTTCAACACCTGAGACATACACTTAACAAGTTCCACAGACATGTGACTAACAGAAATGGAATAATGTGTACCTGAACAAAAGGGGGGTCAATATCAAAAGTAACAGTCAGTATCTGGTGTGGCCACCAGCTGCATTAAGTACTGCAGTGCATCTCCTCCTCATGGACTGCACCAGATTTGCCAATTCTTGCTGTGAGATGTTACCCCACTCTTCCACCAAGGCACCTGCAAGTTCACAGACATTTCTGGTGGGAATGGCCCCTAGAGTCCTCACCGTCCAATCCAACAGGTCCGAGACGTGCTCAATGGGATTGAGATCTGGGCTCTTCGCTGGCCATGGCAGAACACTGACATTCCTGTCTTGCAGGAAATCACGCATAAAACAAGCAGTACGGCTGGTGGCATTGTCATGCTGGAGGGTCATGTCAGGATGAGCCTGCAAGAAGGGTACCACATGAGGGAGGAGGATGTCTTCCCTGTAACGCACAGCGTTGAGATTGCCTGCGATGACAACAAGCTCAGTCCGATGATGCTGTGACACACCGCCCCAGACCATAATGGTCCCTCCACCTCCAAATCGATCCCCCTCCAGAGTACAGGCCTCAATGTAACACTCATTCCTTTGACGATAAACGCGAATCCGATCATCACCGCTGGTGAAACAAAACCGCAACTCGTCAGTGAAGAGCACTTTTTGCCAGTCCTGTCTGGCCCAGCTACATTGCCGGTGATGTCTGGTGAAGACCTGCCTTATAACAGGCCTACAAGCCCTCAGTCCAGCCTCTCTCAGCCTTTTTTGGACAGTCTGAGCACTGATGGAGGGATTGTGTGTTCCTGGTGTAACTCGTGCAGTTGTTGTTGCCATCCTGTACCTGTCCCGCAGGTGTGATGTTCTGATGTACCGATCAAGGGGCAGGTGTTGTTACAAGTGGTCTGCCACTGCAATGGAGGTCAGCTGTCCGTCTTGTCTCCCTGTAGCGCTGTCTTAGGCGTCTCACAGTACAGACATTGCAATTCATTGCCTTGGCCACATCTGCAGTCCTCATGCCCCCTTGCAGCATGCCTAAGACACGTTCACGCTGTCATGAACGTTGTAGTGAGGAGACCAAAGAGCAGCGTGATGTGAATACACCCTTTTAATGATAGATGAAAACAAACACGAAGTACACTAAACAAACAAACAAAACAAACAAACAAACAAACAAAATATCAAAACGAATGTGAAGCTATACTACAAACGTTCAGACATAGGCAACTAGACATCGACAATAACCACGAAATACCCAAAGAAGTTGGCTGCCTAAATATGGTTCCCAATCAGAGACAACGATAAACAGCTGCCTCTAATTGACAACCAATCTAGGCAACCATAGACACACATAAACCCTGGGCATCTTTCTTTTGGTGTTTTTCAGAGTCAGTAGAAAGACCTCTTTAGTAGTGTCCTAACTTTTCATAACTGTGACCTTAATTGAAAAGCTGTTAGTGTCTTAACAACCGTTCCACAGGTGCATGTTCATTAATTGTTTATGGTTCATTGAACAGGCATGGGAAACAGTGTTGAAACCCTTTACAATGAAGATCTGTGAAGTTATTTGGATTTTTATGAATTATCTTTGAAAGACAGGCTCCTGAAAAAGGAATGTTTCTTTTTTTGCTGAGTTTAGTTGTGCTCCAACCGGTGTTCACTGTTTCCAATGATAGTTTGTCTGACTGACACTGGATCCGTGGCATGAAACATGTACAGTCCCTTCCGATCTACACACAAATACCCCATGATTTCACAGTGGAATTATGTTTTAGAAATTCATAAAACATGAAAAGCTGAAATGTCTTCAGTCAATAAGTATTCAACCCCCATGTTTTGGAAAGCATAAATAAGTTCAGAAGTAAAAATGTGCTTAACAATTTGCATAATAAGTTGCATGGACTCATTCCATGTTCAATAATAGTGGTTAACCTGATTTTTTAAATAACTACCCCCATCTCTGTACCCCAAACATACAGTTAGTTTCAAACCTGAGGACCCTCAATCGAGTAGTGAATTTCAAACACTGATTCAACCACAAAGACCAGGGAGGTTTTTCAAAGCTTCGCAATGAAGGAGACTGATTGCTAGATGTGTAAAAAAAAATATCCCTTTGAGCATGGTGAAGTTGTTAATTAGAATTTGGATGGTGTATCAATAAACCCAGTCACTACAAAGATAGAGGCGTCCTTCCTATCTCAGTTGCCAAAGAGGAAGGAAACTGCTCAGGGATTTTACCATGAGGCCAAAGGTGATATTAAAAGAGTTACAGAGTTTAATGGTTGTATTATGAGAAAACTTAGGATGGATCAACAACATTGTATTTACTCCAGACTGAAAAGAAGGAAGCCTGTACAGAATAAAAATACAAAAAACATGCATCCTGTTTGCAACAAGGCACTTAAATAATACTGCAAAAAATGTGGCAAAGAAATGAACATTTTGTCCTGAATACAAAGCGTTGGGGCAAATCCAACAACACATAACTGAGTACCACTCTACATATTTTTTGAAGAATGGTGGTGACTGCATCATGTTATGGTATGCTTGTAATCTGCAAGGACTAGGGAGGTTTTTAGGATAGAAAATAAATAGAATAGAGATACACACAGGCAAAATCCTAGAAGAAAACCTGGTTCAGTCTGCTTTCCTACAGGCACTGGAAGACAAATTCACCTTTATTCAGGACAATAACCTGAAACACAAGGCCAAATCTACACTGAGTTGCTTACCAAGATGACACTGAATGTTTCTGAGTGGCCGAGTTACAGTTTTGACTAAAATCGGTTTGAGAATCTATCGCAAGACTTGGAAATGGCTGTCTAACAATGGTCAACAATCAACTTGACAGAGCTTGAAGAATGTAAAAAAGAACAATGGTCAAATATTGTACAATCCAGGTGTGCAAAGCTCTTAGAGACTTACCCATAAAGATTCACTGCTGTAATCACTGCCAAAAGTGATTGTAACATGTGATTTAGGGGTGTGAATACTTATGTACATTTAATATTTCTGTATTTAATTTTCAATAAATTTGCCCCCAAAAATGTGAAAATGTTTTATTTAATCTATTTTGAATTCAGGCTGTAATACAACAGAATGTGAAATAAGTCACTGTATGTGAAAATGAACATTCCAAAATGAACTGCAAAGCACACTGGGTATTATTATTGACCTTTTTTTGGGATCATGTCTTGATGGGATACAGCTTAGCCTAATTCTCCTAACCTGCTATGTTAATTTGCCTAACCCTCTGCGTATGTACTTGTCACGCCCTGACCTCAGAGAGATGTTTTATTTCTCTATTTGGTGAGGTCAGGGTGTGATGTGGGTTGGGCATTCTATGTTTTGTATTTCTTTGGTTTTGGCCGAGTGTGGTTCCCAATCAGAGGCAGCTGTCTATCGTTGTCTCTGATTGGGAATCAAACTTAGGTAGCCTGTTTTCCCACCTATATTGTGGGATCTTGTTTTTTTGTTAGCTTTGTGAAGCCGGCAGAACGTGACAGTCGTTATTCTGTTTGTTGTTTTTGGTTGGTGTTCTGAGTATTAAACAAGTCAAAATATATTTCATATTTGACATTCTTCCAATAGCCACCCTTTGCCTTGATGACAGCTTTGCAAACTCTTCAACAATGTAGAAAATAGTATAAATAAAGAAAAACCCTTGAATGAGTAGGTGTTCTAAAACTTTTGACTGGTAGTGTACATGCTACAGAAATGCTGCCTATCTCTGTGTGTATTACCCTAATGATAAAATTGTCTCCCTCCCCCGACTTGTTGTATGTCTCCACTACTTCCAAACAGTTAATCTAAATATATCTCACTTTCTCTCTCCCTCCCCTCTCTCCATCTCTCCCCTCCCCCCCTCCGCGCTCTCCAAGGTTATCCACGTCCATCGAGGGGCTGCAGTGTTTCTCTCTGGCCGCTGATCCCTCCTTCAGACACTTCCAGCTGGACGTCTCCAAAGAGCTCAAACTCCTCACAGACCTGCAGTTCATACAGGGTGAGACAGAGGAGGAGAAAAAGATGAAGGAGGGGACCAGGGGCTAGGGAGGGGTAGCGGGGATAGAGTCCACCAGAGAGAGAGGATAAGAGGAGATGGCTGGGGAGGGATAGTCAGACAGAGAGAGAGGAGAGGAAGATGAAGGTGGGGTCTAGGGGGGTATGGAGGGATAGAGTGAGCCAGAGAGAGAGAGGAGGATATGAAGGTGAAGGAGGATAGAGTCAGCCAGAGAGAGAGGAGGATAATATGAAGGTGAAGGAGGATAGAGTCAGCCAGAGAGGGTTAAGGTCACGTCATCCCGCTGATTCTACCTTTAATTATGTCATATTACTGCATCTTCAACTATGTATTTCACGGTAAGGTCTACGTATTCGGGTGCATGTGACAAATAAAGTTTGATTTGTTTACAAACTGTTTATTTATTTTACATTTATTTTGCTAGGCAAGTCGGTTAAGAACAAATTATTTTTTCAATGACGGCCTAGGAACAGTGGGTTAACTGCCTGTTCAGGGGCAGAACGACAGATTTGTACCTTGTCAGCTTGGGGGTTTGAACTTGCAACCTTCCGGTTACTAGTCCAACGCTCTAACCACTAGGCTTCCCTATAAACTGTAATGAACATCTGGTAGTATTGCATATACAGTATAATCAAGCCAGAGAGAATTGTATGTTTGTGAATCTAACATCTGACTGACAGCTGTAATGTTTTCTCCCATCAGCCCCTCTGGCCCCTGTCATTGACACCCAAAAGACCCTGGCCTATGACCAGCTTTTTCTGTGTTGGCGGCTGCCTCAGGAATCCGCCCCCGCCTGGCACTTCTCTGTGGAGTTCCGTCGACGTGGGGTGGTGCCAGGAGGCGGGGCCAGAGGTGGTATCCAAGGACGATTGGCTGCGGCCCGCTGGGGCTGGCAGCGGCTGGAGGAAGTGGGCGGGACCAGTGCTGTGATTGACAGGTTGGAGATGGACAGTGTGTATGTGTTGAGGGTGAGAGGCTGCAACAAGGCCGGCTTCGGGGAGTACAGTGAGGAGGTGTACCTACACACCCCGCCAGCACCAGGTGAGGTCTATACACTGTTCTAAAGGCGCACACACACTATACACACACACACGAACACACACACTTGGCCTCATTATAAGTCTTGGTATAGCTGGTATGCATATCAGAACAGTATCCATGGAAATCATCTTAATGACAAATGTCTCTCTTTTTCTGCCCATTCCCATACTTCTTTCTGCCCATACATCCATCTCTCCTCCCATCCCTCTCTTTACCCATCCCATCTCTCTATCCAACCCAGCTTCTTTCCTCTTTACACTTTGTCTTCACATATCTCTCCTCATCTCTCTCATTCCGCTCCTAGATCCAATCTCCCAATCCACATTTCTACCTCTGCCTGTTAGTGTGAGCATCTACACCCTTTTTCCTCTTGTTGCTTTGCACATATCTCTACTTCTTTTACATGAATACCATGCATCTCTTGTTCTCCCAGCCACCCTCTTTCTCCCTCTCTCCCATAATGAAATCTCAGAGTGTGTTTATGAGGTTTGCTGTTTGTTAAGACCTGAGGCTTGAGAAATCAATTTGGTTGGTTGAGATCCATGCTAATGGGTCTGAGAAGTGGTCAATGTATCCCTTGTCTCCCCTAGTAAAGTATTCTATCCTGTGATATTTCCCTCAGGCATATTAATCCCCAAAATTATCCCAGTTTAGGAAAGAAGCATCCCCTCTTTTGATTGACCTTTGGCTTTGAATGTTTTCTATCCGTTTCCAGTTTGTTGATGGACAGTTTGACTCCCTTTCTATTAGTCCTTGTCTCCTCTCCTCATTACAGAGGACTTGCATGTTGTCCATACCTCTCCTCCTCTCTTAACACTCTCAGTTCTTTCCTTGCCCTGATTCTAAGTCTATTCCTGTATTTACCTCCTCTGTACCCTTATTTTCTACCTCTCTCCTATTTCACTTCTTTACTCCATCCCGTCAAAACCCTCCCCTTCCCGCTTCTTTCTTTCCTGCACTCCTCCTTCCACCCTCTCTCCCTCCATCTCACTCTCCTCCCCTGCCTTCCTCTCTCAGTGTTAAATTTTTACCTGGACTCTCGCTGGGGTCTCCATGCCGACCGGCTGGTGGTGAGTAAGGAGCAGCGCTGCGCCCGGAGCGTCCCCGGTCTGTCCCTGCTGCAGGCCGCAGACCTAGCGCTCACTTCCTGTCACCTGACTGCAGACCTGCTGGTGGGCGACGTGGCCATCACCCAGGGCAGGCACTACTGGGCATGCTCAGTGGAGCCCGGCTCCTATCTGGTCAAGGCAAGTGGAATGGCTGGGAAGAGAGTTTTGCCCAATCCCATATCGTCCCCACAGCCCCGTGCCCTATTCACCTGTGGAGATCTGAGAGGATTTGACAGGTGAAATCCATTTGGTAATAACTCCACCTTGCCCTCTGATAGGCTAACATCAGACGTGGACGTTTACTCATATTTCTTATACCAATCAAATCCTCTCAGATCTCCGCTACTGCATAGGGCTTAACCTCACTAGGGAACGTGGGATGGTAACATCCCACCTGGCCAACATCCAGTGAAATTGCAGAGCACCAAATTCAAAAACAGAAATACTTATTATAAAAATTCATAAAACATACAAGTGTTATACATTGGTTTAAAGATTAACTTCTTGTTAATCCAACCACGGTGTCAGTTAATCCAAAGGCTTTATGGCGAAAGCATACCATGCGATTATCTGAGAACAGCGCCCAGCAGACAAATCATTACAAACAGTTACCAGCCAAGTAGAGGAGTTACACAAGTCAGGAAGAGCAATAAAATTAATAACTTACCTTTGATGATCTTCATATGGTTGCACTAACAAGACTCCCATTTACTCAATAAATGTTTGTTTTGTTTGATAAAGTCCCTCTTTTATATCCCAAAACCTCCCTTTTGTTTGCGCGTTTTGTTCAGTAATCCACAGGCTCAAATGCAGTCACAACAGGCAGATGAAAAATCCAAATAGTATCCGTAAAGTTCATAGAAACATGTCAAACAATATTTATAATAAATTCTCAGGTTGCTTTTAGCCTAAATAATCGATAATATTTCAACCGGACAATAACGTCGTCAATATTAAAGGTCAACAAGAAAGGCGTGGTCTCGGTCACACGCTTGAAAAATCTCTGGGACACTGCAGTGTCCACTCATTCACTCATTTTTCAGAATACAAGCCTGAAACAATTTCTAAAGACTGTTGACATCTAGTGGAAGCCATAGGAAGTGCAATTTGAGTCCTAAGTCAATGGATACTGTAATGGCATTCAATAGAAAACTGCAAACATAAAAAATCCCACTTCACGGATGAATTTTTCTCAGGTTTTTGCCTGCCAAATCAGTTCTGTTATACTCACAGACATTATTTGAACAGTTTTGGAAACTTTAGAGTGTTTTCTATCCTAGCTTTTGGGCCTGAGTAGCAGGCGGTTTACTTTGGGCACACTTTTCATCCGGAGGTGAAAATAGTGCCCCTACCCTAGTGAAGTTAAAGAGCAATTTGGGATTGGCCCTTACTGTACTGTAGATGGTGTGGTGTATTTTGTATGGTTTTGTAGGCTATATACAAAAATGTGTATGAAAATGAATGTGTGATCATGTGTTTTTGCATGTTGACCTCTTGGGTAATAATGTACCCTTGATAAAGATGAGCAAAAAAATAATAATACAAAATACTGGGCTATATTGTACGCAAAACAAATGTGAAAATAATCATATTGTATGATAACTCTTTCTCTGAGTTAACAACTCATATTTTTCTCAAAAGGACAGGGGTCAAGATTATTGGCACCCCATTTTCAATACCTTTCAATAACTCACCATGCAAGTTATTTTTCAAAAAATATTTTATGAGATTGGAGAACACACTGGGAGGGATTCTAAACCATAACTCCGTACAGGATTCTTGATATCCTTCGTCTGTGCTTATGGACTGCCCTATTCAATTCAAACCACAGGTTTTCAATGGGGTTCAAGTCCGAAGATATGGCCATTGAAAAATGTTGAGTTTGTGGAAATGTACCAGTTGTGGATATCGCTGTGTGCTTGGGTTTATTGTCTTTCTGGAAGATCTACTTGTAGCCAAGTTTCAGCCTCATGGCAGAAGCAACCAGTTTTTTTTCCTAAAATGTCCTGGTACTGGGTAAAGTTCATGATGCCGTTGATCTTAACAAGGGCCCCAGGACCAGTGGAAGCCAAATAACCCTATAACATCAAAGATCCTCCACCATATTTTACAGTAGATATGGGGTTCTTTTCTGATTATGCGTTACTTATTTTTCGACGACAAACCCACCACTGGTATGCATGGCCAAAGATCTCTATTTTCACGTCATCCAACAAATGTAAATGCCTGGAGTTTACTAAATGGCATTGTCACTTCGATTGGAACCGGTGCTATGGTCAGATTAAATGAAAATAGAGCTGTTTTATCACACACACCAGTGGTGGGTTTGCTGTCAAAATAATGATGACAAAAACAACCATTTAAATGGAGAAAAAAAAGATTTCTTGTTAAACAAAATCTATTTCTCTGAGCAATTGTATTAGTATAAAATAATGTAATTTAAAAATATTCTGGAGCATACAATATAGCTCAATATTTGTATTATTATTTTATACTGTCTTTTTTGCTAATCTTTATCAAGGGTGCCAATAATTTTAGACCCCGTTGTATGCTGCTGCGCCTTTTCAGTGCCTCTATCTGTTCCGCAGGTGGGGGTGGGCCTAGAGGCCAAACTACAGGAGTGGTTTCATCTTCCCCAAGACATGGCCAGTCCCCGGTGAGTGGTGCTGGAGGTTAAGGCTGTAAAGTGCATGGAATACAGGAAGTAGTCAATGGGAAAATATGTTGAGAGACTGACCTACATCAGGGCTTGTATTCAAAAAACGTCTCAAAGTAGGAGTGCTGGTCTAGGATCAGTTTTGCATTTTACAGCGTAATGAATAGAATTACATGGACAGGGGGACATGAAGATCAGCCTTCTTATTCTGAGATGCTTTATGAATACAGGCTCTAGTTGTGTATGTATGACTCATCTCTCGCTCTCTCGCTCTCTCGCTCTCTCGCTCTCTAGCTATGACCCAGACAGTGGACATGACAGTGGGGCGGAGGATTCCCTGGACTCCCCTCCCCCCTTCTCCTTCCTCACCATGGGGATGGGCAAGATCTTCCTGCCCCACGGTCCCAACCATCATAACAACCATGGTTGCCCCGCCAATGGCACCAGCCCTCGCCGCAGCCCAACCATCTCCAACGGGAACATCCCCGCCTCCTCGCCTACGGGCCTCACCTACCCCCTGCCTCCCAGGCTCGGGGTGTGCCTTGACTTCGAAAAGGGTCGCGTCACTTTCTACGATGCCCACTCGCTCCGTCCACTATGGGAAGGGCCTGTCGATTGCTCCGGCCCTGTTTGCCCGGCTTTCTGTTTTATTGGCGGAGGGGCGCTGCAGTTACAGGAGCTTGTGGCCAATCGGATGGCAGACCAGACTCCAGTCAGGAGGGTCACCATCCAACCACGTGTCACTAATCTGAATAACTAGGCCAGATTCAATCCGAAAACACGGCGTAGCGTGCTTGACATTTAAAGGTAATTGTGACAACATCTGCAGCGTTTACCTTGAATGCGATCTCCGCAAATGCAGTAACATTGCCTTTAAAATGCACATCAATCATCTGAGGTGATTGATTGGACATAGAAAGAAAAGTTCATTGTAAGCTATTTACTTGGCCGGAGCAAAAAGTTAGTAACCTCAGAGATTGTGTTGTTTTGTATTTCATTTGTATGAGAAAAATAGTTTTTATTGCAACCAATATGCAAATGTCTAACTTTGCATTATTTTTGGGGTTTGCACATTTTATTTTGTCAGAAATACTAAATTGCTTAAGTAGGAGCTGTCAAATTACACACACAGCAATTATGTAATGTCTCATTATATCTCGGACACTTGCACTATTATCCACACTATACTGTATATATTTACAGTATATATGTTTATATATATATATGCAAGAACAGATATAGTTTAGAAACACTCTTTCTCAGTCATGTTATGTCTGGGTGTTCATCTAGGTCAGGGGTATTCAAATCTTACCCTACAAGGTCCGGGCTACTGCTGGTTTCCGTTCTACCTGATAATTAATTGCACCTACCTGGTGTCCCTGGTGGAACTGGCTTTGAGGTACAGATTTGAATTTGACGGATCTATGTTTTTTGATACTTCATGTAACAGGTTCCCCTTCACTGTGTACTAACACTTTTTACACATCTACGTCTGTGTATCCCCAATGGTAAAAAGTCCTGACTTGTTAGTGAAATCTTCCCACTCACTCCATCACAACCCCAACCAAAGTGATTTCTCTGGACTAAATACTGTTGTAATTGAGTAGACAGTAGATTTAGTTAGGTGGATAACATGAACATGAGGCAATACTGTAATTAGGAACTGAATGATACTGCTTCGGCTTCAGCCACCTTTATCACTTGCTTCTTGATTAATACATTTGTGCATTGATTGTTTTTCCAATGTTTAACTTCTGCAGTGTGTGCGTGCATGCATGCGTGTGTGCGTGCATGCATGCGTGTGTGCGTGCGTGTGTAAGAGAAGGAGCGAGAATGCAGTAATTCACTTGTCTGATAATCATATTGATCACCATTGGCTAATGATCATTTGGGCTTTTAGGGAATATTTTTGGATTATTTCAAAGTGGGCTTGATTGTAAATAATGAGCAGTGCTTCTTATGAATGATAAGCTTTCTAGAAATGTAGGTTGTCTCTGAAATGGCACCCTATTCCCTATATTGTGCACTACTTTCGACCAACTCGATTCTTGGTCAAAAGTGGGACGCAGACGAAATGTAGACTTCTCCTGCTGGCAGAATGTTTGTAAAATAAAAATAAAAAACATAGACCAAGAATTAACTCTAAATAAATACACATTCTGAAAATAAGCAAAATCTGTCCTCCTTATTGTTATGGGTGGTAGTAGTAGTCAAACCAGCTTCAGTTCATTGTCCTTTGCATTGTCCTTTGCAAAATATGTCACATTTTCTGAGTACTTTCATGTCAAAACAGACTCTTGCCTTTCACTTTTTATTTAACAGTTAATTTAACCTATTTTGTGAGGGGAACCTAAAAACTGTATAGGGGTGACTACTGCAAGTGTTTTGACCAATGATGTACAGTACCAGTCAAAAGTTTGGAAACACCTACTCATTCCATGGTTTTTCTTTATTTGTAATATTTTATAGACTGTAGAATAAGAGTGAAGACTTCAAACTATGAAATAACACATGGAATCATGTAGTAACCAAAGTGTTAAACAAATAAACAGATTTTATATTTGAGATTCTTCAAAGTAGCTACCCCTTGCCTTTATGAAAGATTTGCACACTCTTGGCATTCTCTCAACCAGCTTCACCTGGAATGCCTTTCCAACAGTATTGAAGGAGTTCCCACATATGCTGAGCACTTGTTGGCTGCTTTTCCTTCACTCTGCGGTCCAACTCATCCCAAACCATCTCAATTTGGTTGAGGTCATTTCCGGTTCCGGGTTGGAGCGAGCGGTCGCATCTACACTTCGGTCCGCAGGTAGTATAACTTTTCATTACATCTCATTATAGTACAACGGTTTGATTTGTCTAATCTTAGCAATTTCTTCTTAGCTAGCTACATAGCCGTCTTTGTATCAAAGATAATTGCATAATTATCGTATTTCGTCGTCATAACGTATCTGCCCAGCAGCTAGCTAAGCAGCTAGCTAACATCCACTGTCCACCAGCACTGTAGAAACTATTACACTCAACTGAACGACTCGATTAGCGTAGTGTCAGCTAGCTTCATAGTTGTCTTCGCTGTCTTCGTATCCAAGAAAATTGTGTAGTTTAGAGTGTGTAGACTTAGAGTGATTATCTTAATTTACCGAGGTTAGCTAGCCAGCTATTTGTCGTCCTTAACGTAGGAGATGCTGCTAGCTAGCTAGCCAACAGCTAGCCTACCTCTACCGAATTGAACTTCAACTACCCGGTCAACATTCCGCGTCGCTCCACAGGTAGTATCACATTTTCATTTCACTTCATTACAGTACAACGGTTTGATTTGTTTGATCGTAGCTAGCCAGCTACATAGCCGTCTTTGTATCTAAGACAATTGTGTAGTCTAGAGCGATTTTCTAGGTTAGCTGGCCAGCTATTGTCGTTCTGTTAACGTAGCTAGCCAGCTAGCCCCGAATAGCAGCACTGTAGAAACTATTACAGTACAACGGTTTGATTTGTTTGATCGTAGCTAGCTAGCTACATAGCCGTCTTTGTATCTAAGACAATTGTGTAGGCTAGAGCGATTTTCTAGGTTAGCTAGCCAGCTATTGTCGTTCTTTTAAGGTAACGTAACGCAATCAACCTGTTAGCTAGCCAGCTAGCCCCCGAATAGCAGCACTGTAGAAACTATTACACTCGACGGAACGACTTGATTAGTGTAGTGTCAACATCGCAGCCACTACCAGCTAGCCTACTCCAGCAGTACTGTATCATTTTAGTCAATAAGATTCTTGCTACGTAAGCTTAACTTTCTGAACATTCGTGACGAGTAGTCCACTTGTCATTCCAATCTCCTTTGCATTAGCGTAGCCTCTTCTGTAGCCTGTCAACTATGTGTCTATCTATCCCTGTTCTCTCCTCTCTGCACAGACCATACAAACGCTCCACACCGCGTGGCCGCGGCCACCCTAATCTGGTGGTCCCAGCGCGCACGACCCACGTGGAGTTCCAGGTCTCCGGTAGCCTCTGGAACTGCCGATCTGCGGCCAACAAGGCAGAGTTCATCTCAGTCTATGCCTCCCTCCAGTCCCTCGACTTCTTGGCACTGACGGAAACATGGATCACCACAGATAACACTGCTACTCCTACTGCTCTCTCTTCGTCCGCCCACGTGTTCTCGCACACCCCGAGAGCTTCTGGTCAGCGGGGTGGTGGCACCGGGATCCTCATCTCTCCCAAGTGGTCATTCTCTCTCTCTCCCCTTAACCATCTGTCTATCGCCTCCTTTGAATTCCATGCTGTCACAGTTACCAGCCCTTTCAAGCTTAATAACCTCTTGAAACTCCCCATCCCGGATCCGGGATTGTGACTAAGCCTCAGGCTCATTAGCATAACGCAACGTTAACGATTTCTGAAAATCGCAAATAAAATTAAAATAATGCGTTTGCTCTCAAGCTTAGCCTTTTCTTAACAACACTGTCATCTCAGATTTTCAAAATATGCTTTTGAACCATAGAAATTGACTAATTTGTGTAAGAGTATGCAAAGCTAGCATAGCATTTTTTGCATGTAGCAAAATTTTCACAAAAGACAGATAACCAAATAAATAAAATCATTTACCTTTGAAGAGCTTCTGATGTTTTCAATGAGGAGACTCCCAGCCACATACCAAATGCGCAGTGTTTCCTGAAAGCGTCTGTGTGTAGGAGAAATCGTTCCGTTTTCTACATTGCGCCTGGCTACCGAAACGAACCGAAAATGCAGTCACCTACAACGTGAAACTTTTTCCGGATTAACTACATAATATCGACCGAAACATGGCAAACGTTGTTTGGAATCAATCCTCAAGGTGTTTTTTCACATATCTCTTCATTGACATGCAGTTCTTGGAAGCTTGCTTCTCTGTCTGTGCCCCATGGAAAAATACTGGCAGGTGACTTTTGCGCACCAATTTCGGCGCAGGACACCGGGCGGACACGTGGTAAATGTGGTCTCTTATGGTCAATCTTCCAACGATCTGCCTACAAATACGTCACAATGCTGCAGACACCTTGGGGAAACGACAGAAAGGGCAGACTCATTCCTCTTGAGTTCACAGCCATATAAGGAGATCATGAAAGACAGAGCCTCAAAAATCCTTGTCATTTCCTGGATGCCAAGTCATCTTGGTTTTGCCTGAAGCTCACGTTAAAGGGCACGCACAGAGAAGATATTTGTATTTCTGGACACGTCAGAGTGTTTTCTTTCGAACAGTAGCAATTATATGCATAGTCGAGCATCTTTTTGTGACAAAATATCTTGTTTAAAACGGGAACGTTTTTCTTCCAAAAATGAAATAGCGCCACCATAAGTGTAAGAGGTTAACATCCTTATCATTTATCGCCCTCCAGGTTCCCTCGGAGAGTTCATCAATGAGCTTGATGCCTTGATAAGCTCCTTTCCTGAGGACGGCTCACCTCTCACAGTCCTGGGCGACTTTAACCTCCCCACGTCTACCTTTGACTCATTCCTCTCTGCCTCCTTCTTTCCACTCCTCTCCTCTTTTGACCTCACCCTCTCACCTTCCCCCCTACTCACAAGGCAGGCAATACGCTCGGCCTCATCTTTACTAGATGCTATTCTTCCACTAACCTCATTGCAACTCCCCTCCAAGTCTCCGACCACTACCTTGTATCCTTTTCCCTCTCGCTCTCATCCAACACTTCCCACACTGCCCCTACTCGGATGGTATCGCGCCGTCCCAACCTTCGCTCTCTCTCCCCCGCTACTCTCTCCTCTTCCATCCTATCATCTCTTCCCTCTGCTCATACCTTCTCCAACCTATCTCCTGATTCTGCCTCCTCAACCCTCCTCTCTTCCCTTTCTGCATCCTTTGACTCTCTATGTCCCCTATCCTCCAGGCCGGCTCGGTCCTCCCCTCCCGCTCCGTGGCTCGATGACTCATTGCGAGCTCACAGAACAGAGCTCCGGGCAGCCGAGCGGAAATGGAGGAAAACTCGCCTCCCTGCGGACCTGGCATCCTTTCACTCCCTCCTCTCTACATTTTCCTCCTCTGTCTCTGCTGCTAAAGCCACTTTCTACCACTCTAAATTCCAAGCATCTGCCTCTAACCCTAGGAAGCTCTTTGCCACCTTCTCCTCCCTCCTGAATCCTCCTCCCCCTCCCCCTCCTCCCTCTCTGCAGATGACTTCGTCAACCATTTTGAAAAGAAGGTCGACGACATCCGATCCTCGTTTGCTAAGTCAAACGACACCGCTGGTTCTGCTCACACTGCCCTACCCTGTGCTCTGACCTCTTTCTCCCTCTCTCTCCAGATGAAATCTCGCTTCTTGTGACGGCCGGCCGCCCAACAACCTGCCCGCTTGACCCTATCCCCCTCCTCTCTTCTCCAGACCATCTCCGGAGACCTTCTCCCTTACCTCACCTCGCTCATCAACTCATCCCTGACCGCTGGCTACGTCCCTTCCGTCTTCAAGAGAGCGAGAGTTGCACCCCTTCTGAAAAAACCTACACTCGATCCCTCCGATGTCAACAACTACAGACCAGTATCCCTTCTTTCTTTTCTCTCCAAAACTCTTGAACGTGCCGTCCTTGGCCAGCTCTCCCGCTATCTCTCTCAGAATGACCTTCTTGATCCAAATCAGTCAGGTTTCAAGACTAGTCATTCAACTGAGACTGCTCTTCTCTGTATCACGGAGGCGCTCCGCACTGCTAAAGCTAACTCTCTCTCCTCTGCTCTCATCCTTCTAGACCTATCGGCTGCCTTCGATACTGTGAACCATCAGATCCTCCTCTCCACCCTCTCCGAGTTGGGCATCTCCGGCGCGGCCCACGCTTGGATTGCGTCCTACCTGACAGGTCGCTCCTACCAGGTGGCGTGGCGAGAATCTGTCTCCTCGCCATGCGCTCTCACCACTGGTGTCCCCCAGGGCTCTGTTCTAGGCCCTCTCCTATTCTCGCTATACACCAAGTCACTTGGCTCTGTCATAACCTCACATGGTCTCTCCTATCATTGCTATGCAGACGACACACAACTAATCTTCTCCTTTCCCCCTTCTGATGACCAGGTGGCGAATCGCATCTCTGCATGTCTGGCAGACATATCAGTGTGGATGACGGATCACCACCTCAAGCTGAACCTCGGCAAGACGGAGCTGCTCTTCCTCCCGGGGAAGGACTGCCCGTTCCATGATCTCGCCATCACGGTTGACAACTCCATTGTGTCCTCCTCCCAGAGCGCTAAGAACCTTGGCGTGATCCTGGACAACACCCTGTCGTTCTCAACCAACATCATGGCGGTGGCCCGTTCCTGTAGGTTCATGCTCTACAACATCCGCAGAGTACGACCCTGCCTCACACAGGAAGCGGCGCAGGTCCTAATCCAGGCACTTGTCATCTCCCGTCTGGATTACTGCAACTCGCTGTTGGCTGGGCTCCCTGCCTGTGCCATTAAACCCCTACAACTCATCCAGAACGCCGCAGCCCGTCTGGTGTTCAACCTTCCCAAGTTCTCTCACGTCACCCCGCTCCTCCGCTCTCTCCACTGGCTTCCAGTTGAAGCTCGCATCCGCTACAAGACCATGGTGCTTGCCTACGGAGCTGTGAGGGGAACGGCACCGCAGTACCTCCAGGCTCTGATCAGGCCCTACACCCAAGCAAGGGCACTGCGTTCATCCACCTCTGGCCTGCTCGCCTCCCTACCACTGAGGAAGTACAGTTCCCGCTCAGCCCAGTCAAAACTGTTTGCTGCTCTGGCCCCCCAATGGTGGAACAAACTCCCTCACGACGCCAGGACAGCGGAGTCAATCACCACCTTCCGGAGACACCTGAAACCCCACCTCTTCAAGGAATACCTAGGATAGGATAAGTAATCCTTCTCACCCCCCCTTAATGATTTAGATGCACTATTGTAAAGTGGCTGTTCCACTGGATGTCAGAAGGTGAATTCACCAATTTGTAAGTCGCTCTGGATAAGAGCGTCTGCTAAATGACTTAAATGTAATGTAAATGTCAGGGGATTTTAGAGCCTGGAGGTGTGTTGGGTCATTGTCCTGTTGAAAAACAAAGATAGTCCCACTAAGCCCAAACAAGATGGGATGGCGTATCGCTGCAAAATGCTGTGGTAAACATTCTGGTTAAGTGTGCCTTGAATTCTAAATAAATCACAGACAGTGTCACCAGCATAGGCCCCCCACACCATAACACCTCCTCTTCCATGTTGTACGGTGGGAAATGTAGTATCCAAAAAAGCGTTAAAAACAGCTCGGTACATTCAGCTTGTCAACACTTCTTACAAAAACAAGTAGTAATGAAGTCAATCTCTGTTCCACTTTGAGCCATGAGAGATTGACATGCATATCATTAATGTTAGCTCCCTGTGTACTTTTAAGGGCCAGCTCTGCTGCCCTCTTCTGAGCCAATAATCATTTTCCTAAGTCCTTCTTTGTGGCACCTGACCCCAATACTGAACAGTAGTCCAGGTGTGACAAAAATAGGGCCTGTAGGACCTGCCTTGTTGATAGTCTTCTTAAGAAGGCACAGCAGCACTTTATTATGGACAGATTTCTTACCATATTAGCTACTGTTATATCAATATGTTTTGACCATGACAGTTTCATGGTCAACTCCAGGGTTACTCCAAGCAGTTTAATCACCTCAACTTGCTCAATTTTGACATTATTTATTACAAGTTTTAGTTGAGGTTTAGGGTTTAGTGAATTATTTGTCCCAATCACAATGCTTTAAGTATTTGAAATATTTAGGACTAACTTATTCCTTGCCACCCATTCCAAAACTAACTGCAGCTGTTTTTTAAGTGTTGCAGTCATTTCAGTCGCTGTAGTAGCTGTCGTGTATAGGGTTGAGTCATCCACATACATAGACACACTGGCTTTACTCAAAGCAGTGGCATATCATTAGTAAAGATTGAAAAGTAAGGGGCCTAAACAGCTACCCTGGGGAATTCCTGATTCTACCAGGATTTTGTTGGAGAGGTTTCTATTAAAGAATACTCTCTGTGATCTGTTAGACAGGTAACTATTTTTCCACAAAATAAAGCCAGAACACATATTGTATGTTTTTCCAGCAGCAGACTATGATCGATAATGTCAAAGGCCTCACTGAAGTCAAACAAAACAGCCCCACAATATTTTTTTATCAGCAATTTCTCTCAGCCAATCACCAGTCATTTGTGTACCAAGTGCACCTGTGTAATGATAAGGGTTACAAAAGGTCTGAAACGTTCTGTTAAATTTTCCATGGTAGGATAAGCCTGGGAATTTGGGGAATTTTGCCTAAAATCATCAAAAAAGTCATCTTAGAACAGTAAACCTTTTTTTGGAATACACATAAGGCAATTCTACGTCTTCTGGTATATTTTGGTTAAACTATCCCCAATTCAATGGGATTGCAACCCTCTGCGGAATTTGGGGAATTTTGCCTAAAATCATCAAAAAAGTCATCTTAGAACAGTAAACCTTTTTTTGGGATACACGTAAGGCAATTCTACGTCTTCTGGTATATTTTGGTTAAACTATCCCCAATTCAATGGGATTGCAACCCTCTGCATGCACAGTGCATTCTTCCATCCCATGTGCAGTGTACTCTTCCATCACATGTACAGTTGATTCTCAAGATCTTGCGCACTAATGGGATGCTATTGAGCCCACACTACTACACTGTCGGAGCCAAGGACTACATGCTTTCTGGTAAGTTTTGATTAAAATACTGGGTGAGTGAATATATTTTATGTGACATACATGATTTTTTGTTAAATAATAAATAGTAGCCTACAGCAAAAGTGTGTTTAAAACATTTCTAACTTGTTAACAATTTCTGCTAGTTAGTTTTTACTACCATGTGGGTTTTAGCTTGTACATTTGCAAATACTGTGCCAAATCATATGTGAAGAATGCAACAAGATGCAGAATAATTTGGTCAGGTGCATAAAGTTCCCTCAGTGCTCACAACAAGCAACCTTTGACAAAAGTCCTTCTACTTATATTCAAGGTGAAAATGATGAATCAGACACCTTATAGCAACAGCTCACGGTCCTCCTGGAATCAGAAGTTGTTTTTGACTCAATGGAGGAACGTAGTCAGAGAAATGCTGATGAATGTCTTGCTCGAGCCGTGTATGCAACTGGTTCACCTCTGATGCTCACAGGCATTGTGTATTGGAAGAGATTTCTGAATGTTCTTCGCCCAGCATATACCCCTCCAACCAGAACAGAGCGGCATGTTTGCTCTTAATTGTAACCAGAGTGCTGATAAATACTATGCATGCCAGTCTCTCTTGGCTAAGAGTTGAGGAGAGACTGACTGCAGCATCACTTCATATTTTTTAAGAAACATTAATGTGGTGAAAATCCCAAATTGTTTACATAGTCAACTTAAACAGCAAACCTGGTTTCAAAAAACAGATAAAGCAACACCTCGTGGCACAACACCTCTCCCCTATTTGACCTAGATAGTTTGTGTGTATGCATTGATATGTAGGCTACATGTGCCTTTTTAAAAATGTATGTAGTTCTGTCCTTGAGCTGTTATTGTCTTATGATGTTCTGTATTATGTCATTCTGTATTATGTTTCATGTTTTGTGTGGACCCCAGGAAGAGTAGCTGCTGCTTTTGCAACAGCTAATAAAATACCAAGTACCAAACCAGACATGCTTTATCTACTAATTTTCTGGATGCAGAGTTCAAAAGAGTTCAAGTGAAGGTCAAGGAAATCATAGAGAAAGCAGACTGTATTGCAATCATCTCTGGGGGAATAATTAACTACATAATCTCCACCCCTCAACCAGTACTCTACACGAGCACAGACACAAGTCTCGGTCTCTACATTGCAGATGAGCTGAAGGTAGTCATCATTGACCTTGGACCAACAGAAGGTATTTGCACTGGTGACGGACAATGCTGCGAACATAAAGGCTGCTTGGTCTAAAGTGGAGACCATCCCTCGTATCACACCCATGGACTGTGCTGGTCATGCATTGAATCTGCTCCTCAAGGACATCATGGCACTGAAAACAATGGATACACTCTACAAGAGAGCCAAGGAAATAGTTATGTACAGTTGAAGTCGGAAGTTTATACATACACTCAATTAGTATTTGGTAGCATTGCCTTTAAATTGTTTAACTTGGGTCAAACGTTTCAGGTAGCCTTCCACAAGCTTCACACAGTTGGGGGAATTTTGGCCCATTCTTCCTGACAGAGCTGGTGTAACTGAGTCAGGTTTTTAGGCCTCCTTGCTTGCACATGCTTATTCAGTTCTGTCCACAAATTTTCTATAGGATTGAGTTCAGGGCTTTGTGATGGCCACTCCAATACCTTGACTTTGTTGTCCTTAAGCCATTTTGCCACAACTTTGGAAGTATGCTTGGGGTCATTGGAAGACCCATTTGCGACCAAGCTTTAACTTCCTGACTGATGTCTTGAGATGTTGCTTCAATATATCCACATAACTTTCATGCCTCATGATGCCATCTATTTCGTGAAGTGCACCAGTCCCTCCTGCAGCAAAGCACCCCCACAACATGATGCTGCCACCCCCACAACATGATGCTGCCACCCCCGTGCTTCACGGTTGGTATGGTGTTCTTCGGCTTGCAAGCCGCCCCCTTTTTCCTCCAAACATAATGATGGTCATTATGGCCAAACAGTTCTATTTTTGTTTAATCAGACCAGAGGATATTTCTCCAAAATGTACAAACCTTTTCCCCATATGCAGTTGCAAACCGTAGTCTGGCTTTTTTTATGGCGGTTTGGTTAGGTGAGAGGCTTAGCAGGTGAAACGCCGGGGGGTCCGTTTAATGCCCATCTTTCGACATTTGAAGATAGCAGTTGTTTGACTTTAATCTTCTAATGCACTTATGAGTCATTATTTTTTTCATTTTACGATTTTTTTGACTAAATAAGGCCTCGAGGAACATGTAATTTTTCTTACAAGATGATGGATCAGCCTGAACTATTAAAAAAAAATCAACATTTCAAGATAGCAGTTTGTTTGGTTTGATCATCTCATGTACTGCTGCAACTTTTTTTATTCATTTTCACATATATTGTTTTTCTACAAAAAAAATTACTAAGTCCAGAGTCTCTGTCATTGCACTATATTGAGCTGTGCACCTGGGGAATGAACGGGTTACCAGGTGCATTTTTCATTATGGTTCTTAATGGCTTCATAGGGTTACTGGGGTCCTTTGCTTGGCAAGGAGGCACCCCCACCCGGGTTCTGCCAACAGGGGGCGATCCCCCTCTATGAAAACTGAATGTTGATAGGCTGGTAACCTCATCTCCGGAGATGATTCACTCAGCCTTTCAACTATTTTCAAATGATAGGATGTCTATTTAACACAACTTTTTCAACATTTGAAGATAACATTTTGTTAAATCTTATCCTTTCATGTACCGCTGCATTGTTATTTAATTCATTTTCAAAAAAATGTATCTACAAGAAAATGACTAAGTCTAGTCTCTGTCATTGCACTACCTGGGTAAAGGAAGACCGCCATAAAATTTACAAAAATGAATGGCAACTTATTGCCATTGGGCGAACCATGTACACAAAATACCACAAATACCACTCAAACGGATGGCAGTTCTTTCAAACCTTATGGCAAGTGGAACATGGCAAATGCCAAGTGAGTGTCATACCCCAAAAATCCCAAAGATGATGAGTACGCGCCACCATTGATTGCCATATGGCAAATGGTCACAAAGTCAAGACACAAGGGTCAAATGTTGAAGAACCCCCCCCCCCCCCAAAAAATACATTTCATCACCTCTAAAAAAGTGCTTTCTGGACCTTTTTTTTGTCAATTATACATATGTAATACCCGTATGAACATACATTTGTCTTATTTTATTGAGTTTGTCCATAAGGCCTATGTTTAGTCCATTTGCAATATATGATCATAGGGGGTCAAACGTCAGTGAACCATGGCCGAATGGCATAAGAAATGTCCAAATGCCATAGATAAGTATTGAACATACCAAATCAGGATGTTATGTCCATTTGCCATATATGATCATAGGAAGTCGGCTTCCGAACCCAAAAGTCAGTAAACTATGTCCAAATGCATAAGAAATGTCCAAATGGAATTTAAACTGACCAAAGTGAGTAGTACTTCCGGCGCCGACAGAGATGGCCGCCTCGCTTCGCGTTCCTAGGAAACTATGCAGTTTTTTGTTTTTTTACGTGTTATTTCTTACATTAGTACCCCAGGTCATCTTAGGTTTCATTACATACAGTCGAGAAGAACTACTGAACATAAGATCAGCGTCAACTCACCATCAGTACGACCAAGAATATGTTTTTCGTGACGCGGATCCTGTGTTCTGCCTTACAAACAGGACAACGGAATGGATCGCATGCAGCCACCCAAAAAAACAACTCCGAAAAAGAGGGAAACGAGGCGGTCTTCTGGTCAGACTCCGGAGACGGGCACACCGTGCACCACTCCCTAGCATTCTTCTTGCCAATGTCCAGTCTCTTGACAACAAGGTTGATGAAATCCGAGCAAGGGTAGCATTCCAGAGGGACATCAGAGACTGTGACGTTCTGTGCTTCACGGAAACATGGCTCACTGGAGAGACGCTATCCGAAGCGGTGCAGCCAACGGGTTTCTCCACGCATCGCACCGACAGAAACAAACACCTTTCTGGTAAGAAGAGGGGTGGGGGCGTATGCCTTATGGCTAACGAGACATGGTGCGATGAAAGAAACATACAGGAACTCAAATCCTTCTGTTCACCTGATTGAGAATTCCTCACAATCAAATGTAGACCGCATTATCTACCAAGAGAATTCTCTTCGATTATAATCACAGCCGTATATATCCCCCCCAAGCAGACACATCGATGGCTCTGAACGAACTTTATTTAACTCTTTGCAAACTGGAAACCATTTATCCGGAGGCTGCATTCATTGTAGCTGGGGATTTTAACAAGGCTAATCTGAAACCAAGACTCCCTAAATTTTATCAGCATATCAATTGCGCAACCAGGGGTGGAAAAACCTTGGATCACTGTTACTCTAACTTCCGCGACGCATATAAGGCCCTGCCCCGCCCCCCTTTCGGAAAAGCTGACCACGACTCCATTTTGCTGATCCCTGCATATAGACAGAAACTTAAACAAGAAACTCCCACGCTGAGGTCTGTCCAACGCTGGGTCCGACCAAGCTGACTCCACACTCCAAGACTGCTTCCATCACGTGGACTGGGACATGTTTCGTATTGCGTCAGATAACAACATTGACGAATATGCTGATTCGGTGTGCGAGTTCATTAGAACGTGCGTTGAAGATGTCGTTCCCATAGCAACAATTAAAACATTCCCTAACCAGAAACCGTGGATTGATGGCAGTATTCACGTGAAACTGAAAGCGCGAACCACTGCTTTTAACCTCTTGAAACTCTAGGGGCGCTATATCATTTTTGGATAAAAAGACGTGCCCGTTTTAAGCGCAATATTTTGTCACAAAAAGATGCTCGACTATGCATATAATTGATAGCTTTGGAAAAGAAACACTCTGACGTTTCCAGACCTGCAAAGATATTCTCTGTGCGTGCCCTAGAACGTGAGCTACAGGCAAAACCAAAATGAAACGGCATCCAGGAAATCAGCAGGATTTTTGAGGCTCCGTTTTCCATTGTCTCCTTATATGGCTGTGAATGCGAGAGGAACGAGCCTGCCCTTTCTGTCGTTTCCCCAAGGTGCAGCATTGTGACGTATTTGTAGGCATATCATTGGAAGATTGACCATAAGAGACCACATTTACCAGGTGTCCGCCCGGTGTCCTGCACCGAAATTGGTGCGCAAACCTCAGCTGCAAGTATTTTTCCATGGAATTCAGAGAAGAAAGCAGGCTTCCACGAACGATATATCAATGAAGAGATATGTGAAAAAACACCTTGAGGATTGATTCCAAACAACGTTTGCCATGTTTCGGTCGATATTATGGAGTTAATTCGGAAAAAGTTTGACGTTGTTGGTGACAGAATTTTCGGTTCGTTTCGGTAGCCAAATGTGATGTACAATACGGAGCGATTTCTCCTACACAAAGATTTTGAAAATCTGAGATGACAGTGTTGTTAAAAAAAATCTAAGCTTGAGAGCAGGCGCATTATTTTCATTTTATTTGCGATTTTCAGAAATCGTTAACGTTACATTATGCTAATGAGCTTGAGGCTATAACTGTATACAGGTTTTTTTCATAGCCAAACGTGAACAAAATGGAGCGATTTGTCCTACACAAATAATATTCTTTTGAAAAACTGAACATTTGCTATCTAACTGAGTCTCCTCATTGAAAACATCTGAAGTTCTTCAAAGGTAAATGATTTTATTTGAATGATTTTCTTGTTTTTGTGAAAATGTTGCTGGCTGAATTCTAGGCTTATAGCTATGTTAGCAATCAATACTCTTACACAAATGCTTGTTTAGCTATGGTTGAAAAGCATATTTTGAAAATCTGAGATGACAGTGTTGTTAACAAAAGTCTAAGCTTGAGAGCAAATATATTTATTTCATTTCATTTGCGATTTTCATGAATAGTTAACGTTGCGTTATGCTAATGAGCTTGAGGCTATAAATAGAATCCCGGATCCGGGATTGCGCGACGCAACAGGTTAATCAGGGCAAGGTGTCTGGTAACATGACCGAATACAAACAGTGCAGCTATTCCCTCCGCAAGGCTATCAAACAAGCTAAGCGTCAGTACAGAGACAAAGTAGAATCTTAATTCAACGGCTCAGACACAAGAGGCATGTGGCAGGGTCTACAGTCAATCACGGACTACAGGAAGAAATCCAGCCCAGTCACGGACCAGGATGTCTTGCTCCCAGGCAGACTAAATAACTTTTTTGCCCGCTTTGAGGACAATACAGTGCCACTGACACGGCCTGCAATGGAAACATGCGGTCTCTCCTTCACTGCAGCCGAGGTGAGTAAAACATTTTAAACGTGTTAACCCTCGCAAGGCTGCAGGCCCAGACGGCATCCCCAGCCGCGCCCTCAGAGCATGCGCAGAACAGCTGGCTGGTGTGTTTACGGACATATTCAATCAATCCCTATACCAGTCTGCTGTTCCCACATGCTTCAAGAGGGCAACCATTGTTCCTGTTCCCAAGAAGGCTAAGGTAACTGAGCTAAACGACTACCGCCCCGTAGCACTCACTTCCGTCATCATGAAGTGCTTTGAGAGACTAGTCAAGGACCATATTACCTCCACCCTACCTGACACCCTAGACCCACTCCAATTTGCTTACCGCCCAAATAGGTCCACAGACGATGCAATCTCAACCACACTGCACACTGCCCTAACCCATCTGGACAAGAGGAATACCTATGTGAGAATGCTGTTCATCGACTACAGCTCGGCATTCAACACCATAGTACCCTCCAAGCTCGTCATCAAGCTCGAGACCCTGGTCTCGACCCCGCCCTGTGCAACTGGGTACTGGACTTCCTGACGGGCCGACCCCAGGTGGTGAGGGTAGGTAACAACATCTCCTCCCCGCTGATCCTCAACACTGGGGCCCCACAAGGGTGCGTTCTGAGCCCTCTCCTGTACTCCCTGTTCACCCACGACTGCGTGGCCACGCATGCCTCCAACTCAATCATCAAGTTTACGGACGACACAACAGTGGTAGGCTTGATTACCAACAACGACGAGACGGCCTACAGGGAGGAGGTGAGGGCCCTCGGAGTGTGGTGTCAGGAAAATAACCTCACACTCAACGTCAACAAAACTAAGGAGATGATTGTGGACTTCAGGAAACAGCAGAGGGAACACCCCCCTATCCACATCAATGGAACAGTAGTGGAGAGGGTAGCAAGTTTTAAGTTCCTCGGCATACACATCACAGACAAACTGAATTGGTCCACTCACACAGACAGCATCGTGAAGAAGGCGCAGCAGCGCCTCTTCAACCTCAGGAGGCTGAAGAAATTCGGCTTGTCACCAAAAGCACTCACAAACTTCTACAGATGCACAATCGAGAGCATCCTGGCGGGCTGTATCACCGCCTGGTACGGCAACTGCTCCGCCCTCAACCGTAAGGCTCTCCAGAGGGTAGTGAGGTCTGCACAACGCATCACCGGGAGGGCAAACTACCTGCCCTCCAGGACACCTACACCACCCGATGTTACAGGAAGGCCATAAAGATCATCAAGGACATCAACCACCCGAGCCACTGCCTGTTCACCCCGCTATCATCCAGAAGGCGAGGTCAGTACAGGTGCATCAAAGCTGGGACCGAGAGACTGAAAAACAGCTTCTATCTCAAAGCCATCAGACTGTTAAACAGCCACCACTAACATTGAGTGGCTGCTGCCAACACACTGACACTGACTCAACTCCAGCCACTTTAATAATGGGAAGAGGCGGCATGAAACTTCTCAGCCTTGATGGGAAATGATGTAAATATATCACTAGCCACTTTAAACAATGCTACCTTATATAATGTTACTTACCCTACATTATTCATTTCATATACATACGTATATACTGTACTCTATATCATCGACTGCATCCTTATGTAATACATGTATCACTAGCCACTTTAACTATGCCACTTTGTTTACATACTCATCTCATATGTATATACTGTACTCGATACCATCTACTGTATCTTGCCTATGCTGCTCTGTACCATCACTCATTCATACATCCTTATGTACATATTCTTCATCCCCTTACACTGTGTATAAGACAGTAGTTTAGGAATTGTTAGTTAGATTACTTGTTGGTTATTACTGCATTGTCGGAACTAGAAGCACAAGCATTTCGCTACACTCGCATTAACATCTGCTAACCATGTGTATGTGACAAATAAAATTTGATTTGATTTGAACTATATATATATATATCGCTATGTTAAGGCCTGAATCAAACTAGAAGGTCTAGACCCAAAGGTTTTAACAGAAAACGGCTTTTCATATTTGATCATAGGAAGTCATAGGAAGTAAGAATTTGCAGCAATGAGAGAGAAGCGGGATATTTTTCTGAATATTTTTTGAAAAACGTCCAAAATGACCAGGGGCACCCTCTATTGGTTGGGAATGGGTGGGGGGTGCTCCCTACCTGGCCATGGACCCCCTGCACCCCCCTTAAGGCATTAAAAACATTTTTAAAATGTGCTACTGTTAATCCGTTCAGGGTACTAGATTGATATGCTGATGTTAAACCAGGTTGACATTCATGATGGTAAATTGTAAGACATTGCAAATGGACAGCCGTGTACGGTCTCTCTAATATACTGCAGAAATGCCCAATTGACTGGCCCGTTGAACTCGGGATGGCCGGGTAGTGATAGTGGTTCCCTCTCCATCGCTCTTTAGTGTTGATTTCAGTATGTTAATTTGGTGATGATTCATCAATGTTTAAACTTATTGCAAAAGGACAAAAGTCAGCCATCAAGACAGCGCCGATCAGTCAATAAGATATCATTCTGACACAAACTGATACATACTGACACCAAAATCACTTTGTCCAACACGTTTAGAAGCCATCTATCACATATTTCAGAGTAGGCCCAAAATTCACAGCGCATCTGTTTAAGGAAGCTATAGAAAAAGGAATCTCGTTGATATCCCATTCACTGCTCAATAGGGACGCATAGGAAGGGACTCTTATTTTGAAACTGCTGTGTTCCTGATTGGATTTCTCTCAGGCTTTTGCCTGCAATATCAGTTCTGTTATACTCACAGTTAATATTTTTACAGTTTTGGAAATGTTAGAGTGTTTTCTATCCTAAGATGTCAATTATATGCATATTCTATTTTCTGGTCCTGAAAAATAGGCTGTTTACTTTGGGAATGTTATTTTTCCAAAAATAAAAAGCGCCCCCCTAGTTCCAAGAGGTTAATGAACTGTAAATCAGTCATTTCTCCCATCAGATTTCCAAGAAAAACTCACACACACAGCAAGGATGGAGTGACAGAGTGTGGGGCTTACAGACACAGAACGCCTGCAATAGTTACGATTGTTCAAACTATCAAAGAACCGTCAGACCTAGGAGCTCTGAAACTTGAGAAACATGTTCTAGAGCTCAAGTTGATAGTGCACGGTGATCTATGAGGCTCTAGACGGTTCTCAGACCGAGAAACAGCCTCGTACATTTGCAATGACTTCAATTCATTTTGACCATCGCGAAAATGACAACATTTAGAAAAGTCCCAAAGTCACAAGGTGTATTGAAACTGCCTCGGCCCATAGAGACGGACCCTTAACGTTTCTGTCCGATAGCTCATTCAAGGACCCCTTTAGCAAAGCCCAGAAAAAGTGGATTTTCAGCACCAGAAAGTACCATCGAAAGTTGATAGGGCAGACATTCGAATGAGACTTCACTGCCACAAAGGACGCGTGATCGGCTCAAGGTTATGTAGAGTCACCAAAGCGGCCGGGGCACCCGAGAGCAGCCCGCATGGGTTTTTGGTCTGATAAATGCATGCATCCACGAAGGTCAGAGCTCGTTGGCATGTTTTAGCTCTAGAATTGCCACAGTTATCCAAGTAACGTTGGAGCGATCAAAGGAACCATAACTGATTTAATGAGCCATTCGGAGTTTCACTGTACCGGCCGTGTGTACTTAGACTTGCATGGCTTAACTTCTTGCGTCAAGCAATCCCGGATCCGGGATCCTATTTATAGCCTCAAGCTCATTAGCATAACGCAACGTTAACTATTCATGAAAATCGCAAATGAAATGAAATAAATATATTTGCTCTCAAGCTTAGACTTTTGTTAACAACACTGTCCTCTCAGATTTTCAAAATATGCTTTTCAACCATAGCTAAACAAGCATTTGTGTAAGAGTATTGATAGCTAGCATCGCTATAAGCCTAGAATTCAGCCAGCAACAATTTCACAAAAACATCATTCAAATAAAATCATTTACCTTTGAAGAACTTCAGATATTTTCAATGAGGAGACTCTCAGTTAGATAGCAAATGTTCAGTTTTTCAAAAAATATTATTTGTGTAGGACAAATCGCTCCGTTTTGTTCACGTTTGGCTATGAAAAAAACCTGTATCCAGTTATAGCCTCAAGCTCATTAGCATAACGTAACGTTAACTATTTATGAAAATCGCAAATTAAATGAAATGAATGTGCTAGCTCTCAAACTTAGCCTTTTCTTAACAACACTGTCATCTCAGATTGTCAAAATATGCTTTTGAACCATAGCAAAACAAGCATTTGTGTAAGAGTATTGATAGCTAGCATAGCATTTAGCGTAGCATTTAGCGGGTAACATTTGCACAAAAACCAGAAAAGGATTCAAATAAAATCATTTACCTTTGAAGAACTTCGGATGTTTTCAATGAGGAGACTCTCAGTTACATAGCAAATGTTCAGTTTTTCCTGAAAGATTCTTTGTGTAGATTCTTTTTTTGGGTACCAAAAAAATAAATAAATTCAGTCATCAAAACGGCGAACTGTTTTCCAAATTAACTCCATAATATCGACTGAAACACGGCAAACGCTGTTTAGAATCAATCCTCAAGGTGTTTTTCACATATCTCTACATTGATATATCGTTCGTGGATGTCAACTTTCTCCTCTGAATCGCTTGGAAAAAGACGTGCAGTAGAAGATGACGCACCAATTTCGACGGAGGACACCGGGCGGACACCTGGCAAATGTAGTCTCTTATGGTCAATCTTCCAATGATATGCCTACAAATACGTCACAATGCTGCAGACACCTTGGGGAAACGATAGATCGGGCAGGCTCATTCCTTGAGCATTCACAGCCATATAAGGAGACAATGAAAAACAGAGCCTCAAAAATCCTGCTCATTTCCTGTTTGAAGTTTCGCTTGGTTTCGCCTGTAGCATCAGTCCTCTCAGAGAACGGCCAGGGCACGGTCCTACCCCATAATCCACCAATCGCCCAGCGGGAGGTCCTGAACTGCCCATGGCCGAAGCCACGGGTGCCGGGGCACCGCTTGAGAGGTCTCTTGTCTAGCTGGAGGGTTTTGTAGGAACCGCACAGCTGAGCCAACAACAGGGTTTGAGAAACCCACATGTCTCTGGAGCAGGTGTGTAGTGGTGTGGCCCCCACCACAGGCAACACTGCCTGGGTGTGCCACTCCCCGCACTGGAACACCAATATAGGGCCACTGGGTCAGACGGGTCAGCTGGGTCTCGCTCGATTAAGGCTCGGCTGGAGCGTATCGAAGAAACGGGGTTAACCGTCTCCGAAAGGGGCTCCCCTGATAGAGGCAAATCCACATAGGGCAGGAGGAACCGGCCGACAGAGGCCCTCCCAGGTGGATAACGAATGCAAATTGGTCAGAAGAAAATAAACTGGCTGGACAACGGAGGGGAACCAAGGTGAGCAGAGCTGGGGACTGGATTGGAGAGCCAGCACTCCCCGGGCCTAAACAACCACCAATTGGTTCTCTGAAGGGACGGGCACATTCATAGGACTAGAACCATGGTCATGAAGGACCCAGAACCCGCAAGGTGAAAGCTGGGATAGAGCACCTGCCCAGGACAGAACTCATCTCCCAAGCTGGGAAACTGGGATTAAAAGTCAGGACTTCCTTGGGGCTGCACACCACCAAATTGGTCGCCAAAGGGACAGTCACCAAATAACCATGGTTCTGAGGGGTGCACAACCCTCAAAAGTGTCAGTTTATCATTTATCCGCACGAGCCGAGAAGTTTTCCTGCACCCCCGTCTCTCTAGGACATGGATCTCTTGTTGTCGACAACTAGGTTTCTGAAATTGCGCCGGTACATGTCTAGTCAACCCAGACCTGAGTGTGTACACTAACTGACAGGCCGCATTGTTGACATAAGCCCTGACACTCACGGAGCTATAGTGTTGCTCCGCCGTCAGGGGTCAAATCCCGCTACCCCCAAAATAAAATTTTGCCTTTAATAACTCAAAAAGTCCAATCTGGGGATGGGTTTTTTTTTGCACAAAATTGCACACATAGATGAACATCTCGACTAATCAAAACCGTTTTTCAATAACATTTTATAATAGAAAATCGTGTTTTAAGTTGGTGAAGAAATGTATAGGTGGGTGGGGCCTATAGCTTCCTATAGGTTCTAAATTTTTTAACCGAGGGTAATTGTTTCCCATAACCAGAGAGGGCCAAAATGTGGGACCTCTAGCCCCACGGCTACATATTTTTAATAATTTCTTGAAAAAGTCAGACAGTGCCCACTTTTTCCTTTCGCTCCAGAGACTATGTTCAGCTGTGCGCCTGGTGATTGAATGGGTTACCAGGTGTATATTTTCAAAATGCTTTTGTATCCATTTAGGGGGATCCAGGGTTCCATGCCCGGCTAGGGAGCACCCCACTACCTGGCCAAGTCACTGGAGGGCGCCATTGGTCTATTTTTATATGTATTTTTCTTTTTTATTTCACCTTTATTTAACCAGGTAGGCTAGTGAGAACAAGTTCTCATTTGCAACTGCGACCTGGCCAAGATAAAGCATAGCAGTGTGAACAGACAACACAGAGTTACACATGGAGTAAACAATAAACAAGTCAATAACACAGTAGAAAAAAGAAAAAAGAAAAAAGAAAAAGGAAAGAAAGAAGAAAAAAAAGAGTCTATATACATTGTGTGCAAAAGGCATGAGGAGGTAGGCAAATAATTACAATTTTGCAGATTAACACTGGAGTGGTAAATGATCAGATGGTCATGTACAGGTAGAGATATTGGTGTGCAAAAGAGTAGCAAAGTAAATAAATAAAAATAGTATGGGGATGAGGTAGGTAAAATTGGGTGGGCTATTTACCGATAAGACTATGTACAGCTGCAGCGATCGGTTAGCTGCTCAGATAGCAGATGTTTGAAGTTGGTGAGGGAGATAAAAGTCTCCAACTTCAGCGATTTTTGCAATTCGTTCCAGTCACAGGCAGCAGAGAACTGGAACGAAAGGTGGCCAAATGAGGTGTTGGCTTTAGGGATGATCAGTGAGATACACCTGCTGGAGCGCGTGCTACGGGTGGGTGTTGCCATCGTGACCAGTGAACTGAGATAAGGCGGAGCTTTACCTAGCATGGACTTGTAGATGACCTGGAACCAGTGGGTCTGGCGACAAATATGTAGCGAGGGCCAGCCGACTAGAGCATACAAGTCGCAGTGGTGGGTGGTATTAAGGTGCTTTAGTGACAAAACGGATGGCACTGCATCCAGTTTGCTGAGTAGAGTGTTGGAAGCTATTTTGTAGATGACGTCGCCGAAGTCGAGGATCGGTAGGATAGTCAGTTTTACTAGGGTAAGTTTGGCGGCGTGAGTGATGGAGGCTTTGTTGCGGAATAGAAAGCCGACTCTAGATTTGATTTTCGATTGGAGGTGTTTGATATGAGTCTGGAAGGAGAGTTTACAGTCTAGCCAGACACCTAGGTACTTATAGATGTCCACATATTCAAGGTCGGAACCATCCAAGGTGGTGATACTAGTCAGGCGTGTGGGTGCAGGCAGCGAACGGTTGAAAAGCATGCATTTGGTTTTACTAGCGTTTAAGAGCAGTTGGAGGCCACGGAAGGAGTGTTGTATGGCATTGAAGCTTGTTTGGAGGTTAGATAGCACAGTGGCCAAGGACGAGCCGGAAGTATATAGAATGGTGTCGTCTGTGTAGAGGTGGATCAGAGAATCACCTGCAGCAAGAGCAATTTGATCCCCTGCTGATTTTGTACGTTTGCCCACTGACAAAGAAATGATCAGTCTATAATTTTAATGGTAGGTTTATTTGAACAGTGAGAGACAGAATAAAATAAATATCTAAAAACCGCATGTTAAAAATGTTAATAATTTAATAATTTGATTTGCATTTTAATGAGGGAAATAACTATTTGAGACCCTCTCAATCAGAAAGATTTCTGGCTCCCAGCTGTCTTTCATACAGGTAACGAGCTGAGATTAGGAGCACACTCTTAAAGGGAGTGCTCATAATCTCAGTTTGTTACCTGTATAAAATACACCTGTCCACAGAAGCAATCAGTAAATCAATCAGATTCCAGCTTGGTGAGAAGGTGACAACAGTTGGTTCGATTATTCGCAAATGGAAGAAACACAAAAGAACTGTCAATCTCCCTCGGCCTGGGGCTCCATGCAAGATCTCACCTCGTGGAGTTGCAATGATCATGAGAACGGTGAGGAATCAGCCCAGAACTACACGGGAGGATCTTTTCAATGATCTCAAAGCAGCTGGGACCATAGTCACCAAGAAAACAATTGGTAACACACTACGCCGTGAAGGACTGAAATCCTGCAGTGCCCGCAAGGTCCCCCTGCTCAAGAAAGCACATATACATGTCCGTCTGAAGTTTGCCAATGAACATCTGAATGATTCAGAGGACAACTGGGTGAAAGTGTTGTGGTCAGATGAGACCAAAATGGAGCTTTTTGGCATCAACTCAACTCGCCGTGTTTGGAGGAGGAGGAATGCTGCCTATGACCCCAAGAAACCATCCCCACTGTCAAACATGGCTGTGGAAACATTAATGCTTTGGGGCTGTTTTTCTGCTAAGGGGACAGGACAACTTCACCGCATCAAAGGGACGATGGACAGGGCCATGTACCGTCAAATCTCGGGTGAGAACCTCCTTCACTCAGCCAGGGCATTGAAAATGGGTCGTGGATGGGTATTCCAGGATGACAATGACCCAAAACACGTGGACAAGGCAACAAAGGAGTGGCTCAAGAAAAAGCACATTAAGGTCCTGGAGTGGCCTAGCCAGAATCCAGACCTTAATCCCATAGAAAATCTGTGGAGGGAGCTGAAGGGTCGAGTTGCCAAACGTCAGCCTCGAAACCTTAATGACTTGGAGAAGATCTACAAAGAGGAGTGGGACGAAATCCCTCCTGAGATGTGTGCAAACCTGGTGGCCAACTACAAGAAACGTCTGACCTCTGTGATTGCCAACAAGGGTTTTGCCACCAAGTACTAAGTCATGTTTTGCAGAGGGGTCAAATATTTATTTCCCTCATTATTAAAATGCAAATCAATTTATAACATTTTTGACATGCGTTTTTCTGGATTTTTTTGTTTGTTATTCTGTCTCTCACTGTTCAAATAAACCTACCATTAAAATTATAGACTGATTATTTCTTTGTCAGTGGGCAAATGTACAAAATCAGCAGGGGATCAAATACTTTTTTCCCTCACTGTAGCTGTGGTATATTGGTAATATACTACACCTCCTTGTGCCTTATTGCTTAAATATAGCACAGCCTAAATCAATTGATACATTTCCCACATTACAGTTTTTTTCAATCACTTAGAAAAAAAAATCAGATATAAGTGGTACATTTTCAAAATTTTAAGTAAAAAACTCTTAACCGATAACACTTGTAATGCCCCCTATCTTATGTTCAGAAACTTTGACAGTGCATTGGGGTTTCACACATTTTTCACCCCTGAGCCATTCATGAAAAATCTAAGTTTTCCGTGAAATACCATGTGCACATTTGGTTCAGTCACCAATACATCAGATAATGATAGGCTCACCATTTAGTCATTTTAACTATCATTTAATCCAATCTCATTTTCCATACAGTACTTGACTATAAATTGACATGCACCATTTCGTTTTTTTGTATCCAATGGTAGGTTGTGAGGATGTTGAGAAATGTCAGTGTTACCATTTTATTATCCCTATACATTACATACGTAGGACAAATCATCAGAAATAGGGGTATTGTGAAGCAGTTTGTTAAAAACATAGCATAGTGTTTTCTGCCCCATGCAAAATTGTACAAGATCACGTTTTCTACGTGACTTGTCAACTGACGCAGTACCACCTATCTGCTTGACAAAATGGATTCGCTTACAGTGCATCAATGAAATTCAGATAGCGAGTGGAATATATTGCTATATACAACCCAGATCTTTCAGCAGTGCATTGTACACTACACTCTTCGAAAAAAAGGTGCTATCCAGGGTTCTTCGGCTGTCCCCATAGGAGAACCCTTTGAAGAACCCTTTTTGGTTCTTCGGTTCGCACGACCGAAGAATTTCTGCACAAACTGTCAGAAACCGTCCCAGGGAAGCTCATTTGCGTGCTCATCGTCCTCACAAGGGTCCAGGTTTTGCAGCTCTTTCAGAACATCTGCTATCTGGATTTGGGTAAAGGAGAACTTGGAGAGGCTTGGGCGAGTAGCTGCGGGGGGGAGCTGTTGGCCGAGGTTGGAGTAGCCAGGCGGAAGGCATGGCCAGCCGTTGAGAAATGCTTGTTGAAGTTTTCGATAATCATGGATTAATATATATTCGGGGCATAATGCGCAGACAGGGGTATGGTGGGGTGCGGGTACAGCGGAGGTAAGCCCAGGCACTGGGTGATGATGAGAGAGGTTGTATCTCTGGACATGCTGGTTGTAATGAGTGAGGTCACCGCATGTGTGGGAGGTGGGACAAAGGGGGTATCAGGGGTATGAAGAGTGGAACTAGGCGCTCCATTGTAAACTAAAACAATGATAACTAACCTGAACAACAGTATACAAGGCATATTGACATTTGAGAGAGACATACAGCGAGGCATACAGTAATCACAGGTGTTGAATTGGGAGAGCTAGCTAAAACAGTAGGTGAGACAACAACAGCTAATCAGCTAGCACAACAACAGCAGGTAAAACGGTGTTGACTAGGCAGGGAGGGTCGGATTAACTACACACAGAGCCTGAGTGCGGCTGGGGCCGACAAATAAAACATAAACAAGCAGAATGGAGTACCGTGATTAATGGACAGTCCAGCATGCATCAGCTATGTAGCCAAGTGATCAGTGTCCAGGGGGCAGCGGTGGATGGGGCAGGGAAGCTAGACTGGCGAGTATTATCCAGGTAAAAAAAACTGGCTGGCTGTGCAGAAGGTAAAAGCCGCTAGCAGTGGCTAACAATGACTAAATAGCTTGTATGTAGCTAGTTAGCTGGTTAGCTTCTGGAGGTTCTTGAATGTGTTCTAAAAATTAAAAATAATAGCGATTCCGTATCACATTGGGTGAGGCAGGTTACCGGGAGGTATAATTGAATTAAAAATCGAAAAGAGATTGAAAGTAAATATGGGTCCAGTGAGTGGTTGGGCTGGCTGGGGACGCGGTGATTCAGACAGTTAGCAGGCCTGTGCTAACAGTTAGTAGGCCGGGCCAAACAAGCTAGCAGTTAGCAGACAGGGGCTGAGCAAGCTAGCAGTTAGCAGGCCGAATTAGCAAGCAAGCAGATAGCAAGGGGTTAAGTCTGTTTATGCCTCTTCATGCGGTGACATCGATAGACCGGTCGTGGGTCCTGATATTGTAGCCCAGGAGTATGCTTCGGTGGTAGCACAGGAGCTCTGGCCGGGCTAGCTTCAAGCTAAGTGGATGGAAACGCTAGCCAGGAGTAATCATCCGGGGACCCCACCCAGACCAGGGAGACCGCACCTGAGGAAACCAAGGCTCAACCTACTACCTCTGAGCCCACAACACTCCACCCCACCCTGGACAGAGACCACCACCTACCAGAACCTACAGACCCGCCAGCACCAACTACCTACAGAAAGACCAAGATACAACTCAACCATTACTCCAAGATACCCATGGTACTTCTCCAAAAGACCAAGCCCCCTCCACCCTCCAACCTATCCACCCGGCATTGCAGAGACCATCAACCAACTCACCGCACTAGAAGAGGGGCTCCCCAACTTTCTGGACCTCTCCACCAGACCTACAGTCCTCTCCGGACCCCCAATATCACCTCTTCACTCCACCGGACTACCATCTGCACTGGCTCCAGAAGATCAAGATATCCTAGACGATGCCCTCCTCATGCTGTGGCAGAACTCTCAACCCAGACACAAGAGGCACCACTACCCTCCACAAGGAAGAAGACCACCACTACAACACTACCGTGGCACCTCTTCTTCTACCTTCTCCACGATCCTCCACCACAATGACGAACACCAGACAACATCGAAAGGGACACAACACCCCCAGGATCAACCAACCACCGCCCAACAGCAAGACCATCACACCAGCACAGAAAAAGAGCAGCTCCTCCACACCTCAACCCTCCACCAGCAATGACTCCTCTACACACTCGTCTAGAAACATCGCCACCACCTCCTCCACCGCCGCCGACTCCTCATCATCATCATCCCTCTCCTCCTCCACCTTCTCATCCTCAATGTGTTCCCATCACCACCCAAAACCTCTGCCATTGCAGACCAACCCAACACCTACACCTACCACATCCCATCATAAAAAATGACACAACAGACTCCAATCAACACTCTACTCAACAAGATACAAAGCCAAGTGTGGACTCAGCAATGGGCCTCCAAGGCACTAGCCATCAAGGGAGCAACAAAAACACACGGAGGCAACAGCCTTCAGGTGTTTCAACACATCCACTCTCCAATCAAGCCTCTCATCAACCTCAACTACAATCAACCCACTACAACTCACCAACAAACCCTATGACAGAGAGGACCTAAACACTCCTCCAACCTTCAGTCCCTTGACTCCCCCAACGGGCCGTCTGTGCGCTGAGCCTCCCTTGCAAATCAGGCCCGTCCAAATCCTAACACCAAAGGGTGAAAAGTATGGTAAAACGGTAACCATCTAAATATGCCTGTGGGACTGGATGGAGGGTCTTCCCTCCAAATCTACCCTTCAACCACATCTTTAAGACCTTCACGTGACCCTCGAACCCCGCTGCTCCGAGGGGCTTAGAGATGGAGTGCACCTTGGATTCATGCCCGGCATAAGACGCTCTAACAAAGCAATGCTGCCCTATGCACATTCGTTCCATATCTCTTTAAAAAAAAGCCAGACACTTTCACCGAAGAGTATGCGGGGCTTGACTAACGGCCAACGACATGCCTTCGCTCCCGGCAGAGCTACCCTGTAAGTCACTGGCCTGCTGATTCAGTACCTTGACAGAATGAGTCGGGAAGTTCAGCCTCTGACCGGCTGGTGGCCATCGATGTCTCCAAATGGAGTGTTGGTAAAATGGGCTTGGGATCACTTGGCATGCTGGAACCTGTTTGGGGCCTTGGAACCTGGAAGGAGGACCAGGTGCAGTTTGACGGGGAAGAGGATCCATCAGATATGAAAACCAGCTTCGGACACTCTGCGGACACCTAGCCCAGTCTCGCTCATACTGATCCGACCACTACAAGACTTGAACAACATAATGACAATAACTCACTGGCTAAGAATGACAACCTATGGGGACCAACGATCCTGGAAGGGAGTGGCCTCACTAGTTTTTGCCATCTGAACCACTGAGTACAAATGACTGACACTTGGGGTGGATGCCTGACAACCGTAGAGGAGGTTATACTTCCTGGGTTTTTGTCTGCTCAATCTCTCAAGGCCGACTGATTGACATGCTTGGGATGGACACATGGCAACCAACTGAGAAGCTGGGCTCCTGGAAGGGAGTAGCCCTCTATGTGTTTTGCCTGACCCTTAACCAAGTATGTATCTACGAGGACGATGGACGGAGCTCAAAGGGTGGATGCATGACAACCGGCGCAGGTGGGGGTTCAATGTCTCCCCACACCATCGCCCTGGCGATGACAGGGGCGAACCCAGATGCTCTCATTTCAACCTCAAACCTTTTTGTGAAATATGTCATCTTGCTCTGGCGAAAGTCGGGCGGGGAAAAGAAGGGCAACCTCCCCAACCCCACCTCGCCACCAACCTCTGCGAAACAAAATTATGTCTACTGACAGAGTTATCAACCAACCCGGGATATCAAAACTGGCATCACCTTTCGGCAAGGCAGAGCCGTAAGACAGACATTGCTCTTTCAACCCCTACTCTGTGTCATCTATTTAGGGGAGTCACTCCAATGACTGGGGGAAAAAATCACTTCTAGCAGGATAGTATGAGGAGGTAAGGAAGGTGCCCTCTAGTAGGGCCTCTCTAATCCCTTCTTGTATGACACCTAGTGGGGTTGAGTAGATCTATCTCTGACAGGGTAGTGCGAGGAGGTAGGGAGGGGGCCCTCTCGTAGGACCCCTCTGGTCCCTTCTTGTATGACACCTGGTAGGGGCAGGTCGAACTGTCTCTGGCGTGTTAGTACAGGGAGGTAAGGGAGGCAGCCTTCCAGTAGGGCTCTTTCAACCCCTCCTTGTAGGTCACCTGTTCTCAGGTGTCGATAACGATGCAAACAAGAGTAGCCAACCAGAGAATGGTGGCTCGGCTAGGAGGGGGAACTATGTTCTGGGAGACGGCTGATGGAACTTCGGCAACATCAGTCTGATCACAGAGCCTCTGTGGTGAAACGTTTAAACGCACGTCCCTATAATTAGGTAACTCTTAACCGCGAAGTTTTGAATCGAACGCCAAAGAATGAGCATTAAAGGGAGACGGTCGGTGCTTAGCGGTTAGGTACTACCAGGTCTCATGTTTGCCTGAGTAAGGGTCTCTACACATTAAAGTGGGAGCTCCCTTTCACGCTTCTCAGAGCATGAAGTGGGATGGCATGTGACTAACCCTTAGCAAAAATATACCGTCTACAGATGGGTCTTAGGTTCCGAGGACCCGGGGGTAATAACTGCCCCCATGGTGAATAGAGAGGATAAAAATGCTGGCCGAAAGGGAGGTACATGACATGCATACGTGCACATGGTTAGGTGCGCAGGGGCGGAACGGTACCATGTATCACTCACACCGGCAAAACCCACACAATAGTGTTACAGTTCCATACAATGCAGAGGGCGCTACCATCCGACGCACGGTCGAATAATCCCACTCTTTTGTCACCCTCAGGTCTCTTATGGTGACGGACAGAGTCAAGCAATAGGAATCGGATGCCCTCTCCAGCTGGAGGACGCCAGATACAGTAGCGCTAGTCCTTGGTGACCTCATTTCCAGGTAAGTAGTACGCAGCACAAGATGGCTCGTAGGCGACTGACGGCCAGTCAGTAAACCGGAAAAGAGTCCACCCCGCCATGCGGATCAACCGAGGGTCAAATGGCTGATGTTCAAAAGAGATGAGCCCCGCTTCGACCTGTCAAAGTGAAGAAATTCAATGAATTCCGGGTAAAGGGCGGGAGTGATTGTGACTCTGTTAAGGTTTCCAAATGCCTCATCATCTAATTAGTGACGCGCATGAATGAATGAACGAGATTCCCACTGTTCCTACCTACTATCTAGCGAAACCATAGCCAAGGGTTTGGCAGAATCAGTGGGGAAAGAAGACCCTGTTGAGAATGATGTTCAAGAGGTGGACATTGAGGAGGTCCATGGAGAAGACATGGAAGCCTGAGAGGAAGAGAACCAAAGCTTTAGTTTCTAGACTATCATTTTACAGATGTATGTTGAAAACGTTTTTGGGAGATGCGATGGATCATTGGGATTATTCAATATTCCCTTTATTTAGTTGTTCAGTGAAATCATCCAATGCACATGGTCAACTCATTTTTTTAAAGTTCAATTCGTAACTAAATGTTTTTTTTCTACTGGAAGAATTTAATAATTTGCAATTATGTCTACTGATGATAAGGTAAAATGTTTATGTTTCTGTCTCCATATGATATGATATGGTAAATATATCCAATGTAAAAAACATCTAAATTTAAATGGTATTAATATTCATTTGCATATATTTCCATTAATTCCCATATATTCCTGTTAATTCCCACAGACAGTTCCCACCTCTGAATATTCCCCAAATTGTTCAAGCCTAGTAATGATCATGTTGTTTAGTCAACTTTATGATATGCCACACCAGTCAGGTGAATGGATTCTCTTGGCAAAGGAGAAATGCTCACTAACAGGCATGTAAAATTTGAGAGAAACATTTTCTTGTCCATAGACAATTTCTGGGATCTTTTATTTCAGCTCATGAAACACATGACCACCACATGTTGCATTTATATTTCTAGTGTATACAGGGCATTCGGAAAGTATTTCCAACCCCTTGACTTTTTCCACATTTCTGACCAATATCTGAGCAGTGTTTCACCTTGACCACTGGGAGGCAGTAGAACATTAACTATTCTAACAGTAAGCCTAATTCATACCTTGAGAGAATCTAAATTGTATTGTTGTGATACCTCATGTCCTCTCTCCTTGCCTCCTCAAAACCCATTGGATGAGAAAGTGAAAAGGGAGGGACCACTGACCTTCTCATCGAAAAGGGTTTTAAGAAGAAGGTAAGGAGAGAGGATGCGAGGAATCAAGGAAATGCAATTGAGATTCTCCCCGTACGATATTATATTATATGTAATATATGTACTATGTACTGGGATAGACAGCAGTGATGAGGGAATGTAGCTCACTGTATCAACTATGCATAAAAACCATAGTACATAAAACGCAGCCTGGCCTAACAAAAAATCTTAGGGATTTAAAAAAAATATTTTATATTATACCACAGTGGCATACTTTAGCGTTGTGGAGGCATGGAGCCACCTGTTGGGAGACAATGACAATAGAGTCACTAGCCTGGTCGCTAATCTCTAATCTCTATAGCAAATCCTCAGAATGACTATGATAGTCAAACGACTTGGCTAAAGCACACATACAGATCTTTAAACAAGCAATGCTGCTATCCCAGACTCATAATATAAACAATATGGTTTGCATCTATGATGCTTTATTGTAGTTGAATGAAAGGAAAAATGTAGGTTTCCTTCTCAGGAGCCTGAATGCTGAAGATGGATGACATTGTAGACTATACAGTACATTTTTAACAAATTCCACATGTTCAACAAAAAACAAAATTCTGACTGTATAAAATGCTGTATTTATGAAATAACACTTGACTGAAGTGAGAAATAATGTTGTATTATGAATCATGTGAATAAAATGAACATCTGATGTGCCCTTAAATATCATTTACACAATATGAAAACTGTAAGACTGTACAGGACATGTAAGAATGTTCAGCATATGGTCCCTATGTAGATGAGCGTGATCCCTACATTTTTTTTTTTTTTACGAGACCTCGATATGAAAATCCACATATGTATTTAATTGGGTCCATGTTCAGGGGAACCGAAGGGTGGATGGGTTTGCTAGCTCCAGCCACCAAGGAGAAATAAAAACCGACCAAAAAACTATAGAAAGCCAACAGCACAATACAGAGGTTCTTAATTTCCTAAGATATTAGGCTTTATCTCTCTATCGCCGCATGATAGAGGGATTGGAATTGGAATGTATTGTACTCTACCACTCCTCTCTCTTTCTCTCCTGCTTTCCCTCTCTCGCTCGTTGGCATTGCACCTCTCTTTTAAAAAAAAATTCTATTTGGTCTAAATCTGTAACAGATTGTGTTTAGACTGGAGGTATGCTGCCACAACACCACATGCAGGGGGACCACGTTATCCTCCCATTGAGCATTAAGCCCAGCATGGGCCTTCTTTTAAATACCTCAGAACAACTACCACCAATACTTCATCGCCATGATCATGTACTGTAACGAGAGGGGGGAGGTGGATGGGGGACTGGAAAAGGCATTTGACATTTTCTGATGAAGGCCTGGCTGGCTGTGAGATCAAATCTGGAAGAGCTGTACTGTAGTCTACCATCTTGAAGACCCACACTGCACATTCTGGTTGTTGAGGCTGGTAATGATCTTCTGTATACAAGAACCGTGTTAGTACACACTCTAAGCCAATATCATTTGTACGGCCCAGTGTACTAAATAATATCCATATAGCATGAGTTCCAGTCTGTTTGTGCTATCATGTCAACTCCCTGTCAGCAGCAATGGAATTAGACAAGAGCACAAACAGATCTGTGACCAGGCTACTGACTGTGTACATGGCCTATATTTCAAGGTTTGTTGATGACCTGTCCTATACCCCACAGTTAAAGTCATCATTACCATGCTTTGCTGAAATGGAGGCTGTCAGTGATACATATAGACAATGCATTTTATTAACCACTATAAATACTAGCCTAACATCCCACCTACATGGCACTGACTGTCCCACTTTGGTTTGATTAGAATATAAATGCTTTGATTGAATTGCAACCCAATCAGCACAAGTTACATAATAAAACTATTCTATTTATCTTCCTTTTCACCTTTGGCATGCTGGATCATTCACATTACCCATTGTCCCAAATTATACTTTTTCATCCTGGACTTTAAACTCTAATTATAAAACCATTTTACACAAAAAAATAGGCCTCTGGTTAAAACATTTATACTGTTTCTTTCATCCATCAGCAGCATGAATATATTCCTGTCTGGCTGCCTTCATCAAATTGATAAGCTGAATTGAAGTGCGGGGGCGGGGTCAATCAACTAAATGTTTGGTAAGAGGATTTGAGAAACCATTGTGGGGTCATCTTCATTCACTATAATAAATTAGGGGTGACAGTAATACTAGACAGCCCATATGGCCACATATGGGGGGGGGGGGGGGCGGGGCTAATGGATAATTAAATTACCATTTACACTCCCAAAGCCACATCCATTTGGATTGTCTTTCAATATTTCCGTTTTCCCTATACAGACAAACTCTGCTTTAATTGTTACACAATGAATATGAACTGGCAGAGTAAATGTGAACAGGCAAGCATAAAGGCTCAGTCATTGGTTTGCTGCTGCAGCTACAGTATATCCTTAACCCAGTTAGGGTAAACTATAGCTAAAGCTATTCCACCACACACTTTGAAATGTGATATTGACAATAAACTCTAGGGTTTCTCCATGCATCGTCGAGATCGGACAGCGGACAAAAACAAAGGGGGGGGGGGGGGGGTATGCCCCTCTTTGTAAACCCTAACCCTAATGCTAACCCTCAGGAGGTTGAAAAGATTTGGCATGGCCCCTCAGATCCTTAAAAAGTTCTACAGCTGCACCACTGAGAGCAAATTGACTGGCTGCATCCCCGATTGGTATGGCAACTGCATCGCCTTCAATCGCAAGGCTCTACAGAAGCAACTGCACCGCCTTCAATCGCAAAGGCTCTACAGAGGGTGGAGTAGAGGCACAGGAAATAATTTTGGCCGATCTCCCTGCCATCCAGGACCTCTATACCAGGAAGGTCCTGGAAAATTGTCAAAGACCACAGCCACAACAGCCGTAGACTGTTCACTTTGCTACCACATGGCAAACAGTACCCCCAAGCCATAAGACTGCTGAACAGTTATCAAATCACTACCAAGACTATTTAGATTGACCCTTATTTGCAGTGACTCTTACACTCTCTGCACACTCACTGGACTCTACTCACACATTCACACATACTTACACTCCAACATACTCACGCTCACAAAACACACAAACATGCATATTGACACCACACACACACACTCTTCACATACACTGCTGCTTCTCTGTTTATTATCTATCCTAATTGCGTAGTAATTTTTTACCCCTACCAACTGTACATGTACATACAGTATTCCCTCAACTACTTCCTACCGATGCACATTGACTCAGTACGCTTACTCCTTGTATATAGTCTCCTTATTTTTGTTTATTGTGTTACTATTTTTCTACTTTTCTACCAATTTCCTTACTTTTTAACTTTGCATTGTTGTTGAAGGGCTCGTAAGCATTTCACAGTAAAGTCTACACCTTTTGTCTACACCTTGTAAAGTCATGCACCTTTCGGCGCATGTGACAAATACAATTTGATTTGATTTTGATTTTACAATAATGCTGACTTAAACTGTGGTATCAACCTCAAAGGCTTAAATCAAGTGTGTAGGAGGAATCCAACACATTTCAAAACCCCTAACCGGTCTATGGTACAAAATGTATTTATCAAACTAAACATTAACTTAATGCCTTTGTGGCCCTCTGGTGTAACTTTAAGGCTGGTGCAACTTCAGCTATTTTGGAATAGCATCTGGAAAGAGTAATGATATAGTGTTATTTTGATTGAGCTTTACATCCTGTCACAGATCTATGCGGCAGGGCTTTCCCTCCATGGTCAAACACACTGTACTGACTGGAACCTCAACCAACAGCCCCAGAGCTGTTAAAATTCCAGGTCCCTGAAAAGCGAAAGTCGAGGCAAATCCAAGTGTCAACAGGGGGTTTGTAAACCACACGTTTCCTGGACCGCTGTCAGGAGCAGCTGTGCACATCAAAATCCTGACGGTGTATAGCCACCGGGAGACACACAGGACACGCACCCCGAGAGATGGACAGAGTGGGAGAACGGATAGAAAGGATCAGTGGAGAGACAGGCAGTGAAGGAGGGAAAGACAGAAAAGACTGGAGAGAGGTATGGAGAAGGTTTAGACAGCCCAGGGAGGAGAGGGTAGTTAAAACAGTTGACCTGTCTCTTTAAAGTCTGGAACTGTTGGCCCTTCTCTGTTACAGTGTCAACACTTAACCCTCTCTAAACGCTCCCCAGGTTCACAGGTCAGAGGTTGGCAGGTGCCTGAGGGGACTGGGGTTGAGGGTCCAGGGGTCAGATTTCTGTGGAGAGTACAATATCCCCAGTGTCAAGACTAAAGCCATTGACAGGCAGGTCGTCAGAGTCTAGCAGTCCAGTCCAATCAGCCCCATATTGATTGATACGTGCGCACACGCACGCGCGCACACACACACACACACACACACACACACACACACACACACACACACACACACACACACACACACACACACACACACACACACACACACACACACACACACACACACACACACACACACACACACACACACACACACCTAGAGCAGGTAACTGTACATCACATCAGCCTACAGGATGACGGCCAGGGAGGCGAATTCTGGGCCTTTCTTCCGTCACAGCAGCAGCTGAAACAGGTGTGTTTTGACTTAGGGCAGCGAGGGCACACAAGTGCAGTGCCATCCTCATATGGTTTTCATAGGACACACTGACTGACTACACACATAGCCACACGTTCACCTCACACCCCAGTTGCATATTCTTCCTTTCGCTGGAACACAAATTTTATGCAGAATATCCACACGTACACACAAGCTCGTGCAAGCACGCACATGCGCACACACACACACACAACGACACACTGTTAGTCACCCTGGGTACACAAACACTCATTACAACCATCTCATGGCTACATAACACACAATGGACTAGGTCTCCTACTCAGGAAACAGAGGGTTCCTGTTAGTTCGCCAAGCTCTATTGTTACCCTGGCTGACTCTCTCCTATACTGTATATACCCTCAGCTCAGTGAGTCTCTCTCTCCCCTTCTCCTTGTTGCTCTTTGTGTTACTCAGAATTATATATTATATTTGCACACATTGTATATAGACTCCCCCTTTTTTTTGTCTACTGTGTTATTGACTTGTTAATTGTTTACTCCATGTGTAACTCTGTGTTGTCTGTTCACACTGCTATGCTTTATCTTGGCCAGGTCGCAGTTGTAAATGAGAACTTGTTCTCAACTAGCCTACCTGGTTAAATAAAGGTGAAATAAAAAAAAAGAAATAAAAATATTCTGAGTTATATACTGTATACGTTAATATTTATCAGTACAAAATGTTCAATATGTCCTCTGTTCTTTTAGACCACAATCTCTTATCTGAACCTCTCACTCGACTGATATTGACCTAACCACACACACATACAACATAAATCTCTAAAACAAAATGTTCAGCTTTATCTCACTCTCTGGAGTCATGAGTCACTTCTCCTCTTTCCTGACTTAATGATACAGTATCTTCTTTTTCAACTCAATCTTTCTTTCTCTCAGTACCTCTGTTCCTTCTATTCCCTCCAAGCTGTAACTTCACACTGTTGGAAGCCGGGTTTCTGTTTGCACGTGGGAGGTGGTTGGAGGTGTTGGGGGATTGAAGAAAAGTCTGGATGAGCATCTGGATTTAATGCACCATTCAGGTCATCAATTGTTCAACCTGCACCTGCAAATTCCCTTCCTTTCAACCGCATCCCTTCTCAACCCCTCTCCTCTCCTCTCCTCTCCTCTCCTCTCCTCTCCTCTCCTCTCCTCTCCTCTCCTCTCCTCTCCTCTCCTCTCCTCTCCTCTCCTCTCCTCTCCCTCCCTCCTTCTCCTCTCCTCTCCTCTCCACACCCCAGACTCAACCCCCCCCTATTTTCCCTCCCACTTCATCCCCTCTCTTTCCCTTCCCCCCTCTCTCCCCCCTGCCTCTCTCCCTCCCAGTCACTCCCCCATCTCTCCCCACTACCTCTCCCTGTGCCACTTCCCTCCCCCAGGCAGGCTGTTGTGCTGTGTCTGCCAGGCCCTCTCTGCTGGAGCACAGGTTTCCTGAGTACAGGAACAGGAGCTGGCAGAGAAACACACTGAGAAATGCCAGCACGGCCGTTCCCACTGAGACTTGCACACGCACACTGATGTAACATTGACAACTACACGACACTACACACCACAGAAACACAACACACATTCGTACACAAAGGCAGATACACGTAGGTAGGTAGATGAAGGCACATACTATTGCAAATGTATATGTAGAGGGATACTCACATTCACTGTATGTAATAAATACTATTTGACAATTGCAGTTATATATACTCAGGCTCAGTACTCAACATACAATCACAGTCAAATTACGCACCAAATGTTTGTGTAGGGTAGGCCTATGTGAGTAGCACTATATTTTGTGTATGTTAGTAGAATATGTGTATCTTACACTCGTACGCATGTGAAAACCCTGTATAAACAGAAAGAGCAACATGTGCCTCCCAACATGCACACCGTCACTCACACATTTAACAGTGACACACACAAACACCAACGTCCCAAGAAGAACTCTCCATTTCCCTCAGTGAATGATGTTTATGTCTCAGTGGCTCTTCGCTGTCTCCCTTGCCCTCCCTAAGTGAATTATGTTGATGTCTCTCTAGCTCCTAAGTAGACACTAAAGAGGGCCGTGAATGAACAGATGTGACCCTTGGCACATCCCACCGTACCTTCTCTGCTATGCAATCTGGAATCAGAGCTGGTCATGGGTGCACCTCAGCCACGCTCAAGGTCCTAAACGATATCATAACCGCCATCGGTAAAAGACAATACTGTGCAGCCGTATTCATCGACCTGTACAAGGTTTTCGACTCTGTCAATCACCACATTCTCATCGGCAGACTCAACAGCCTTGGTTTTTCAAATGACTGCCTCGCCTGATTCACCAACAACTTCTCAGACAGAGTTTAGTGTGTCAAATTGGAGGACCTGTTGTCCGGACCTTTGGCAGTCTCTAAGGGGATGCCACAGGGTTCAATTCTCGAGCCGACTCTTTTCTCTGTATACATCAATGATGTCACTCTTGCTGCTGGTGATTCTCTGATCCACCTCTACGCAGACGACACCATTCTGTATACTTCTGGCCCTTCTTTGGACACTGTGTTAACTAACCTCCAGATGAGCTTCAATGCCATACTACTCTCCTTCCGTGGCCTCCAACTGCTTTTAAATGCAAGTAAAACTAAACGCATGCTCTTCAACCGATCGCTGCCCGCACCTGCCTGTGTGACAGGTTAAAGGAAATATTCATAGCCTGTTGTACATTAAAAAGCATTAGTAAATTCATAGTATGTGAGGATCGTAAAACATCTAAGGTTAAAAAGATGCATTCAGTATTAGTTGATAGAGATTGATAACATTCATATAATTGTGTTAAAGTTCAAATCTGTCAAAGTGTACGAATTGTGAGAGTAATGTGTAAACGTTATATTGATTACTTTATTGTGTAGTGCCTAACAGTGTTAACCTGTGATCTACGAAATGCTCTTAATCTATGAGCCGGAGATCGATTGTTGAATATGGTCTCCACCCATATTCCTGGGGAAATTTGTGTTCTTTTCTCATTACACTAAACGTTGAATTGAGAATACAGCTCCGTATCACTCTCGTGATTATTTCTCCCCTGTTTTCAGGTACTTTATTGATGATAAAAATAGTAATTTAAATGTTATAACTCGCTAACATGTCAAGAGTGTTTAAGGTGTGTCTTAGTAACGTCTTGAGGAAGTTAGAGTTAAGTTTGAAGAGAGTAATATTAGCCCTGCTCGGTTGAAGTGAAGAATAGCATCGTACTGAGAGTTGCTGTCATCTTATGTCGATTGTGAATGAACATGTGCGTTGTTAATAAGATATTTTGCTGTGTTATTTGTATAATGGGTTTTCTGTTGTTTTGTAATGTGTTACTTTTGTGAAATGATTACACTAAACGTTGAATTGAGAATACAGCACCGTATCACTCTCGTGATTATTTCTCCCCTGTTTTCAGAGGCGTAACATTTTTGGAGGCTCCCCTGAGATTGCTGCTCAGATGTCCAGTTTCCACACCCTGGTCGCTGAATTCCGAGCCAGCTAAATCTCCACATAACAACTCAGGCAGGCTGCAGTGAGGAAAGTGTTGCTGTTCGAGGGAAGCTGGAAGTTAGTGGTTAAGTACGTGTCAACTGAGGCCATTGATCGACCATCAGAGACAGTAAAGACCATCTAATTCAGAGTCAACTCCTGCACAGTAAAAGTTCCTCCTGTTCTGTCAACATGACAAGCGCCTTGGAAGAACTACAGGAAGAGGTAGTAGGAGAATTGCACACCCTGACTAAAGACAAATTACTAGAGATATGTGATTTCCTTGAAATATCAGGCGAACAGAGAAGAGATGTTAAAGATAAATCCCGCATATCATTAATGACTCACATTATGATGTTCCTTGGAAGAGAGAAAGTCGCAGAGTTAGAAGATGGCGGCATGTCGGAATTGATGCTACCTAAAGACGAAATGACAGAGATGATCAGTGGCAGAGATAACAAAACAGGGCAAATTGACCATGATATTGAACCAGCCGGAACACATCACAGAATAGAGGAACTGAGAACTGTAACGCCACAACAAGGGGTGGGAACTGAGCAGATTACTGCAGCCAAAGCCAGTGATTCTCTGCGTCAGCCCCAACCCCATGCCAATCTTCAGGGGAGCGTGCCGCTCTCACCCAATGCACAGCCCAGCTCATACTGCCGCAAAGAGTTTAAAATTTTTGGTCAGATAGGTGAACCGGGCCAGAAAGAAAAACAGATTTTTTCCAGCCTTGCCCATCAGATTGAAAATGGACTTAACAGAGGCTATCCTGAGGTAGAAATAGTAGACGCAGTAGTCAGGGCTATTTCTCCAGGCTCACAGCTACGCAGCTACTTGGAAGGTAAACCCCAGCTAACTCTTCCCACACTTAGATGTATCCTGCGTTCCCACTTCCAAGAGAAGAGCCCAACAGAGCTTTACAAGCAGCTAGCTTCAGAAGCACAGCATAGCAAGGAGACCCCTCAAAGCTTCCTGATGCGCGTTTTAGATTTGAGGCAAAAAGTACTGTTTGCATCCCAGGAGTCAGAATCAGGGCTTAAGTATGACCCTGCTCTAGTCCAGAGCATGTGTTTTCACACAGTCCTTACGGGTCTCCAGAGTGACAGTATCAGGATAGACATGCAGCCTCTCCTACTAGAGAGCGAAACATCAGATGTGGTTTTGCTAGAGAAGCTTAACATTGCTTGTGCTAATGAGATAGAAAGACGAAACAAAAAGCGGTTTTAATGCCCCACAGCTTGCTACAACTGTAAGTGTAGTCCAGTTAGAAGAGACGCCATCTGCAAAGTGTCCTGTGAAGGAAGCCAAAACTAAGATACCCGCAGAACTGTTAACAGAGTTAGCTGAACTTAAGACAGGCGTAGCTTCTCTAAAAGGTCTCAGTGCAGAGATTGCTCAGATTAAGGAGACATTACAGCAGCCTATGTTTCAGTCACCGCCTTGTGCCTATGCCCCACGCCCAGTTAGGAGGCCAGATAGGGACCCCCAGCCACCTGTTTCCCAGCAGCAGTATTACAGCAACTACAGTCGGTCCCAAGCACCTGACCCTGCGCAGCATCAATATGCACCTAACCGGTATACCAACCACTCTGCTCAAGCTCCAGGGAGGTGTTTTGTCTGCCAGCAGGCCAGAACAGATGCACGCTGCACACACTGCTTCCGATGTGGGAGTGGAGAACATTTTCAAGCTGGGTGTAAAATCCGGGGAGCCAGACCATCAAGGGAGGCCCCTTTAAACGGAAACGGGTTACCGCTGAGGGACGAGTGTTAACCGTAGCTACCAATAAGTCCCAGAAATGTGCAAATTGTGCCAGAGAAGATTAGTTTGAGAACCTGAAACAATGTTCATCATGTAAAGAGACACTGTACTGTTCCAAAGTATGTCAAAAGCAACATTGGACTAAACATAAGGAAAAATGCACTCACCTGAAAATTGACTCTACCAGTGAAAGGTTTTCCTTCACAGAGGAAAATGCCCACTCCTTACCATCCCTAGCTCAAGGTTGCCACCCCCGTAAGGTCACCTCGCTAGTCGGCAGACAATGCCTTATTGAGTGTTACCTGAATCGCCACCACCTCCAAGCTCTATGGGATACAGGCTCTCACGTATCGGTCATTGATGAACGATGGAAAGAGGAATCTCTCCCGAACGCAAGGCTGAGAGATGTTTCAGAAATCTTGGACTCACCTGATGATCTAAGGTTGACTGCAGCAAATGGGACTGAAATGCCGTACCTGGGATGGATTGAAACAACTTTTCGGCTAGCCTCTGAAACTGACCAAACAAAGGAACTGATCATCCCGGTGCTGGTAATGAAAGGCTGTCACCTATCCCATCCCATCATAGGTTTCAATGTTATCGAGCACATCCTGACAATGACCGAAAAGACTAAACGATACAGTATAGTAAAAACAGCTTTCCCAAGCCTCAAAAGAAACAAGGTGAGAGCTTTTATACAGGCTGTTAGCGCAGAACAGACAGATGAATACGCAGTGAAAACCAAGAAAGAGAAGGTTGCTGTACCAAAACACAGTAGCATTCAGATTGAGTGCCGTGTAGCTTCCCAGCCTTTCAAAGATGACATGACAATGCTTTTCCAGCCAGACCTGAACCCGCAGTGGCCAGACGACCTTGAGTTCTTTGACACACTAGTCAGAGTCAGGAAAGGTGTTTTTCCAGTTATCCTGCTTGATGTCTCTAACCCCACTGACCACGACATTGCCCTGCTAGGACGCACAATAATCGGTACAGTACAAACCATTATGACTGTGTTACCTGCCCAAGTCTTTGAAAAAACTGTCACCTCAGCCACAGTGAATCACACCAGCGTTCAAACCCCATGTACTGCTACTGAAGAGTGGGATCCACCAGTAGGTTTAACTCACCTAACCGAAGAGCAGAGAGAGGTTGTTAGGCAAATGCTTAGAGAAGAGTGTCACTCCTTCTCCAGATCAGACAATGACATTGGCTGCATTGAACGATTGAAAATGACTATTTCTCTAAAGGACTCTGAACCAGTAAAGTGCACATACATGTCAGTGCCCAGGCCACTGTATCAGGAGATGAAGGGTTACATTTATGACCTCATAGTCCAGGGTTGGGTTAGGAAATCAAACTCTTCATATTCTTCACCTGTCGTGTGCGTTCGTAAGAAGGACGGGACCCTCCGGTTGTGTATAGATTACAGAGACCTGAACAGAAAGACACATCCCGACCGCCAGCCAATCCCTCGGGTCCAAGACATCATGGACAGTTTAGGTGGTAATTCCTGGTTCTCTCTCTTAGATCAGGGGAAAGCGTATCACCAGGGGTTCATCTCTGAAGAAAGCAGACCACTGACAGCATTTGTGACACCGTGGGGACTCTATGAGTGGATACGTATGCCATTCGGCCTCATGAACGCTCCTGCAGCTTTTCAGCGGTGTATGGAGGAGTGTTTGGAAGGGCTCCGGGATAACATCTGCATTCCTTATCTGGACGACACGCTAGTTTTCAGTAAAACATTCAACAGCCATGTGAATGATGTGTGAAAGGTTTTGCAGTGTCTCAGAGAGTATGGCATTAAACTCAAACCAAGTAAGTGTGATCTCTTTAAACCCCAGGTCCGTTATTTGGGCAGAATAGTGTCTGCAGAGGGCAGCCGAGTTGACCCAGCCGATTTTGAAGCAGTAAGAGCATTGAAAGAAATCAGACCAGAGACTGTGGGCCAGCTCAGAAAAATGCTTGGTTTACTCACTTACTACAGACAGTACATCAAAGACTTTTCTAGGAGTGCCAGCTGCCTGTATGACTTCCTGAAAGCAGATTCAGAGAAATTACCTGACCACCCACGGAAAACAAAAACAAAGAAAGTAAGTCATGTGGTGCCCTCAAACAAGCCAATCCTGTGGACTGACCAGCATCAACAGGCACTTGAACAACTGATTGAGTGTTTGCTTCACCCACCAGTTTTAGGTTTCCCTGATTTCACTCAGCCATTTGTTGTACACACTGATGCGTCACACCAAGGCTTGGGAGCAGTTCTTTATCAAAAGCAAGAGGGGAAGCTTAGGGTCATTGCTTATCGCTCTCGAACCTTAACAGCAGCTGAGAAGAACTATCACTACCACTCGAGCAAGCTAGAATTTCTAGCTCTAAAATGGGCAATCACTGATAAGTTCCATGACTATTTGTACTATGCTCCGACCTTCATTGTATACAGCGATAACAACCCGCTCTGCTACATTCTGTCTACTGCAAAACTGAACGCAACCACTTCCAGGTGGGTTGCAGACTTGGCTGATTTACACTTTACAATAAAGTACAGGCCAGGCAGAGAGAACGGTGATGCAGATGCTTTGTCAAGGATACCACTGGATGTAGAGTCACTGATGAGAGAATGTTCTGAGGAGCTTCCACCAGACACCCTCTCCGCCACGATACAAGCAGTTGAGGTACAGAAAGAGGCTGGTGTACCTTGGTCATTTTCAGCTGCATCTATGTCAGTATCAGCTGAAGGTGAGACAACCACTGCAACAACCAGCTCCATCCCAAAAGATGGGATAAGAGAAGCACAAGAATCTGATCCGGTCATCAGTCCTCTGCTCAATTTCAAACTGTCGGGTTCCAAACCGCCAGTTAAAGAGCAAAAGAAATTCAGTCCAAAGACAAAATGCCTATTCAGAGAATGGGACAAATTGACAATAGACAGTGATGGCATTCTGTACAGAATCACTACAGCCTGCAAGCAGTTAGTTCTACCAGAGCAGTACAAAGGTAAAGTGATGGAAGAGTTGCACAATAACATGGGACACCAAGGTACTGACAGCACTGTATCACTAGTACGTGACCGCTTCTTCTGGCCATATATGCAATCTGACATCGAGCACCATGTGACTAAAACTTGTAGCTGTGTCAAGCAGAAAAAGCCAGCCCATGCAACAAGAGCTCCTCTGACAAACATTGTGACAACACAGCCATTTGAACTGGTATGTATTGACTTCCTTCATCTTGACAGATGCAAAGGGGGATATGAGTACATCCTCGTGATTGTTGATCATTTTACACGTTTCACTCAAGCCTACGCCACCACATCAAAGTCAGGTAAAACTGCTGCAAATCTCATCTTCAATGACTTTTCCCTGAAGTTTGGGTTCCCGTCCCGCATCCACCATGACCAAGGGGGAGAATTTGAAAATCAGTTGTTCCATCAGTTAAAGAAACTCAGTGGCACAGCTGGGTCCAGGACAACACCCTATCACCCGATGGGAAACGGTCAAGCGGAACGCATGAACAGAACATTGTTGCAAATGTTAAAGACACTGAGACACAAAAGGCTAATTGGAAGGAGTCTCTGAACAAACTGGTTTATGCCTATAACTGCACCCGTTGCGAAGTGACTGGCTATTCCCCATTTTATCTTCTGTTTGGGAGATCACCCAGGCTTCCAGTTGATATTCTCTTTGGATTGTGCACAGAGGCAGGTTCCAGTAACCAGCGAGAATACGTGGAGAACTGGAAACGAGGGATGGAAGAAGCATACGCCATTGCAAATGAAAACACTCAGAAAGCCACTGAAAGAAGTAAGAAGTACTATGACACTAAAGTTAGGAGTTCAGTGCTACAGCCTGGCGAGCGAGTTCTGATTAAAAACCTGACACCAAGAGGAGGACCAGGAAAACTCCGTAACTATTGGGAAGATACAATTCACACAGCGGTGAGACAAATGGGTTCAGACCTGCCGATTTATGAATTGAGACCAGAAAAGGGTAGGGGACGCTCCAGGGTCCTGCACAGAAACCTGCTCATGTCCTGTGACCACTTACCTTTTGAGACACAACCAAAAATGACCAAAGTGGAAAAAAGTCAGAAAACGAGGAGACACCAGCCTGCATCACAGCCTCTAGATTCTGATGAAGACAGTGGGGATGAATATGACCTTCATCATGAGCCGCTACAGGTTCCCACATCTCCTACAGTACCTGAGGAGAGGAATGCTGAACCAGCGAGAGAGTGGGAACACAGACCCCCAACAGTGAAACAGACAGTTGCAGTGCCAGTCCCTGATACGCTACCAGCACAGCCTCATGTTGAAAAGCGGCTGGAGGAGACAACAACAGTTAAAGACCTGCCTGCTGAGGGGATTAACTTGCCTGCTGAAAATTTGCCTGATGATCGTCCACCAAGTGCCTTTCCTTCATATACTGATGCTGCTGAACCTGAGGAACCAGCCTACCAGCTGCCACAAAGAGAGAGACACCCTCCAAGACGTATCACCTATGATCAGCTTGGTATCCATTCCTGCTACAGTATACAGCCACAGCCACAGTTGTTCCCTGTCTACTCTGCACCAGGACTGGTTCCATGGCTGCCATCACTACAGCAATGTTACTTTCAGCCACCTTACATGTATGGGTTTCAGCAAACATGAGGCTACAGAGTTGACATATTTGACCATGGACTACTGTCTGATTTCACAGACTGTCAAAAGAGACAATTTGCAGACTATGCATATAGATCATTAAAATTGATGGACTGTTGATCAATAGTATGAGAAAATACTGCTTATGTTATATAGCTGGTCAACAGATATGGACTGTGAATATAACTTGTTAGTTATATTTGAACTGTGACCCTTGACATAAAGAGACATTGAATTAATGACGCCGTCTGTGCCACTGAGCGCATGTAACCTTTGTTGGTCCGCGTTTAACTTGGTATATCATTACCATCACATTGGATGAGACCAAGGTTGTGAATGACAATATTTGAAAATTAATTTCTACATTTAGAGCAGTGGACATATGTTTGCTTAAAGAAACAGGTAGGGAGATACTCTGAGGTACTTTGAGTAATCTATTTCCAATATATTTTACATATCCTAGGACCATAGAAAACAGATTGCTTTTCATGTCTGAGTATTTCTAAAGAAATGTGTCACTTGTTGGACACAACTTGTAGTCCCTTCAATCTCTCTGACACTACATATCCCATAAGTCCTTATTTACGTATGACGTCATTTCTCTGCGCCTGGTGGTGAGTTGGCTTTAGGAAGACGGTAAGAACACGTATTAATATTTAACGATGTATATTTGTATTTTTAAGTCAATTTTCAAATGTATTTAACTCGATCAAATACTACATGTTCCGCAAATTCGACGTTGAATGCATTTTTTGTCGTTAGTTTGTTGTGTAGCATTGGAACCTAAACTGGCTAACGTTAGCTACAGAGCTAGCTAGCTAAATACTCTGTTCTCTCTAATCTAGTAAAAACTCACATATCGCAAAATAGTCGTCATATAGGCCAACTAACTGAAGCTATTCCTCTGCAGCTATGTGATGTCGCCAGTATCTACTGTGACCTGTTGAGTTAGGGTAGCTTGTTAGCTACCTCATTTGTAGTCTTAGCAACGAATATCCTAGAACCAGTATCAGGGCAGAAGAACAGACGATGAAGATAACGAGTCTTCTCCATTCATTGTCCGACTAGACAGTTCTGCAAGCTTTATTGTTAAGCAATTAAGGCTCAAGGGTGTGTGGTACATGCCCAATATACCATGGCTAAGGGCTGTTCTTACGCCCGACGTAACGCGGATTGCCTGCATATGGCTGTGGTATATTGGCAATATTGCTATTATAAACTGGTTACCAACCAGTTAGAGCAGTAAAAATAAATGTTTTGTCATTGGCTTTCAGCCAATCAGCATCCCGTTTTCGAACCACCAAGTTTATAGTGTCAAAATACGTTCATTACCAAATATTGAGATTCCCCGAGCAACTATTGTCTGTATTTAACTAGTCAAGTCAGTTAGGAGCAAATTATTGTTTACAATGATGGCCTAACCCAGGCAAACCCGGATGACGCTTGGCCAATTGTGCACCGGAACCAGGTACTGCACAGGGATGCAGTGTCTTAGACCACTGCGTCACTCAGGAGGCCGAATCTACTGATGTCCCGCCCAGTATGTACTTCAATAACAGTTCGAAATTAAACTGTATTGTCTGGAATGAATCTATACCCAACAAAAATATAAACGCAACAATTTCATAGATTTTTACTGAGTTACAGTTCATGAGCAAATCAGTCAATGGAGCTATGCATCTGTTGGTCACATACCTTTAAAAACAAAATGGGCCTCAAAATAGGCCTCAGGATCTTGTCATGGTATTTTTGTGCATTCAAATAGACATTGATAAAATGCCATTGTGTTTGTCTGTAATTTATAGGGCACTCGGTACATCACTGACATCCAGGTCATAGACTGTTCTCTCTGCTACCGCACGGCAAGCGGTACCGGAGAGCCAAGTCTAGGACCAAAAGGCTCCTTAATTAACAGCTTCTACCCCCAAGCCATAAGACCGCTGAACAATTAATCAAATGGTCCCTGTATATAGCCTCATTATTGTTAAATTTTGGTGTTATTATTTTTTACTGTAATTTATTTAGTAAATATTTTCTTAACTTTCTTGATCCGTTGGTTAGGGCTTGGCATGTCACGGTAAGGTCTACACTAGTTGTATTCGGCGCATGTGACAAATTTGATTTGAGTTGCCAACATTGACATTAACAAACCGTTCACCCACACGATGCCATACACGTGACCTCAGCTTGTGAGGCCAGGCCGGTAGGACATGCTGCCAAATTTTCTAAAACGTCGTTGAAGGCGGGTTATGGTACATTCAATTCACTGGAAACAGCTCTGGTGGACATCCCTGCAGTCAGCATGCCAATTGCACGCTCCCTCAACTTGAGACATCTGTGGCATTGTGTTGTGACAAAACTGCACATTTTAGAGTGGCCTTGAAAACAGGAACAGATTGTCTTTGCGAATATTGAAATTAAGTCTGTTAGCTTTGTAAATAAATATATATTTTTGTTTTGTATTCAGCAGATTTAATTTTGAAAACCCCCATTTTCTCACACAAACCTGTAGCCACTAGTCAGTTGACATTCGAAGTTGGTGACGTTGTGCCGCGAAGCAGCGCCACAGAGTTCTGAGCAGTGACCACTTTTTGATCATGCCAATGATGACATTCTATTCACTCTAAATATGCTAAATTCTCAGAGTAAATCATCTTAAAACTTTTGAACCATATATAGTAGGACATGGGGTTTGGACTGTTTTTCTGACGCAATTCTCTATTGAATGGACATATTTGTATAAACTTTGAATGAATCATTTTATGGGTGAACACCCTACAATTGGTTAAAACATTTTTTTTAAACAATACATAGATGCGACACTTTTTCAGTTGCTTGTAAAACTTTTTTGGAAGTACATACCGAGCGGGACGGCAATAAATAACAATAGTTGCTCAGCAAAACTCCATATTCTGTGAGTAACGAACGTATTTTGACATTATAACGCTTGCAGAGCTGTCTAATGGGAAAATGTAATGGTAGCTAACTGGGCTAGAGAGGAGACTATTCATCGTCTCCGCCTTTGCTCAGATGCTTGTTCAGCCTAGCCCAGAGCATACATATAATTTTGGCTACAGTTGTTTTGTAACAGTGTTTTAGCAACACTGCTGAACGTGACTGTAGAAAATATCTAAAGATGTAGATAGCGAGGGAGAATTTGAGATTGATATGATTAAGGTGCATGTATTTTTTTCTTGCTGATATATCCATTAAATCATGATAATGGCAGTCACTGGACTGCATTGAATAAATTAGTTAGTAAAACGCTCAAGTTTTCTTTTCAACCTTAAGTTACTCTTTTCCTATCTCAGGCTTATTGGCGTCTGGTCTCCTGGCCCTGAAGTTTCCCATCATCTTGCTCACCATGACCAAGCTCCTGGAGTGGGTGTTTGGCGTCTCGGTAATAGGTGCAGCATGGGCTCTCATGACTTTTGACCTTCTGAACTTGAGGCTCCCAGTGGCCTACAAGGAGGTGGCCTGGCCCATGCCTGTGTATCTGCTGGTGGTGTTCGGCTGCTACTCCCTGGCTACTGTGGGATACAGGGTGGCCACCTTCAACGACTGTGAGGAGGCATCCAAAGAACTACAGGATCAGATCAAGGAGGCCAAGGAGGACCTGAGGAAAAAAGGGTTGAAGATGTGAAAAGTACAGACTATAGAGACTCTTGAGAGACTATGTGATAGACACCACAATGACAGACTTGGACTCATATACAACTCAAAGTTCTTATCATGGACCATGTTATTTTATTTCGTACAATGTCCATAGTGGATAAAGTCAAAGTGGTTCTTGCTTAGTTACATACGCCAGTGTAGCCTAGTGGGTAGAGCATTGGACTAGTAACTGAAAGGTTGCAAGTTCAAATCCCCGAGCTGACAAGTTACAAAATCTGTCGTTCTGCCCCTGAACAGGCAGTTAACCCACTGTTCCTAGGCCATCATTGAAAATAAGAATTTGTTCTTAACTGACTTGCCTAGTAAAATAAAGGTAAAAATAAAAATAAATAAATTGAATGCTGTTGTCCCTATTCTGTATTCATGATTCACCCTATACAGATGCCTAGTCACTCGGCTGACATCATCCAAAACCGACCGCTATCCAGTACCAGTTTTGACCAATAACATCAAGGGAAACGGTGCACAACAACACGTCAACAACACATCAACTGTTTGTATTGTTACATCACTAATGCTTGTACTATTACGTCAACCCTATAAAGGGCACTTTGTACACCGTTAAGGTAATAGACCAGACCCTTTAGGGAAGTCTGTAACATGCAGCACAGTCAAAACACTGTTGTGTGGCCAAATGTAGTTAATTGTGAAATGCCTACTAATAAAACTTGAGGGTCATGCTGATACAGAACGGGACGAGGATTAGTTTCCGCCCAAGGATTGTCAAACACTTGTATACCCTCTAGCAAATTGAGTAGTGTGTCTGGAGATTCAGCTGTTGATTCCGCCAGCTAGTTTTTTTTGTGTTCAAGAAGTGCACATTCCATTGAGATGTCTGACTTGTGTCCTGAGGCAGTTGTGACTTAAAGACGGACACATTTTTCCCAAAGCTCTGTGCGTGTGTGTTTGAGGAACTCTCAACATATGGCTTAGGGGCTTCTTTACTTCAACCACAGAATGAATGCTCTGTATAATATTTATATATTTGGCAACACAAATATACATACTGTTTCCCCTTAGACTCGGTTTCAGACAGTACTTGATTTGGGCAGGACCTTGCCGGAGCTGAGTACCGGAATCTAAATACTTGCTACAAAGTATTGTGGAGCTCCTGCACTTAAATACACTACATATACAAAAGTATATAAGAAGCTTGTAGCATGTAAAAATTGCCTGTCCTTGGTTGCAACATTCACTACCGAGTTCCAAACTGCCTCTGGAGGCAAGGGTCAGCACAAGAACTGTTCGTCAGGAGCTTCATGAAATGGTGGAGCAGCCGCAGACAAGCCTAAAATCGCCATGCGCAATGCCAAGTGTCGGCTGGAGTGGTGTAAAGCTTGCCGCCATTGGACTCTGGAGCAATGGAAATCTGTTCTCAGGAGTGATGAATCACACAGAACGTTACCTGCCCCGATGCGTAGTGCCAACTGTAAGGTTTGGTGGAGGAGGAATAATGGTCTGGGGCTGTTTTTCATGGTTTGGGCCAGGTCCCTTAGTTCCAGTGAAGGTATATCTTAATGCTACAGCATACAATGACATTCTAGACGATTCTGTGCTTCCAACTTTGTGGCAACAGTTTGGGGAAGGCCCTTTCCTGTTTCAGCATGACAATGCCTCCCGTGCACAAAGCGAGGTCCATACAGAAATGGTTGGTTGAGATCAGTGTGGAAGAACTTGGCTTGGCTGGCCTGCACAATGCCCTGACAACCCCATTGAACACCTTTGTGATGAATTGGAATGCTGACTGCGAGCCAGGCCTAATCGCCCAACATCAGTGTACAACCTCACTTCTGCACTTGTGCTTGAATGGAAGCAAGTCCCCAGCAGCAATGTTAGAACATCTAGTGGAAAGCCTTCCCAGAAGAGTGGAGGCTGTTAAAGCAGCAAGGGGGGGGGCGGAGGACAAACTCCATATCAATGCCCATGATTTTGTAATGTGATGTTCGATGAACAGGTGTCCACATACTTTTGGTCATGTAGTGTATAAACAGTATCAGCACCCAAAATGAGTACCGGAACCTTTTTCAGTCCAAGTCAAGCACTGCTTTCAGCTGCCCAGCGACACAAGCCTACCAGACAGGCCAAACTACTTCTATGCTCGCTTCGAGGCAAATAACACTGAAACATGCATGAGAGCATCAGCAGTACCGAATGACTGTGTGATCACGCTCTCCACAGCCGATGTAAGACCTTTAAAACAGGTCAACATTCACAGGGCCAAACGGATTACCAAGATGTGCACTCCGAGTGTGCGCTGACCAACTGGCAAGAGACTTCACTGACATTTTCAACCTCTCCTGTTCCGAGTCTGTAATACCAACATGTTTCAAGCAGACCACCATAGTCCCTGTGCCCAATAACACTAAGGTAACCTGCCTAAATGACTAGCGACATGTAGCAATCACGTATGTAGCCATGAAGTGCTCACATCAAAATCATTATCCCAGAAACCCTACACCCACCTAATTTGCATACCGCCCCAACAGATCCAATCTCTATTGCACTCAACACTGCCTTTTCCCACCTGGACAAAAGGAACCCCTATGTGAGAATACTATTCATTAACTACAACTCAGCGTTCAACACCATAGTGCCCTCAAAGCTCATCACTAAACTGAGGACCCTGGGACTAAACACCTCCCTCTGCAACTGGATCCTGGACTTCCTGACGGGCTGCCCCCAGGTGGTAAGGGTAGTTAATAACACATCTGCCACGCTGATCCTTAACACGGGACCCCTCAGGGGTGCGTGCTCAGTCCCCTCCTGTACTCCCTGTTCACTCATGACTGCACGGCCAGGCACGACTCCAACACCATCATTAAGTTTGCCGATGAAGAAACCGTGATAGGCCTGATCACCGACAGCGACGAGACCACCTACAGGGAGGAGGTCAGAGACCTGGCCGTGTGGTGCCAGGACAACAACCTCTCCCTCAATGTGATCAAGACAAATGAGATGATTGTGGAATACAGGAAAAAGAGGACCGAGCCTGCCCCCCATTTCTCATCGACAGGGCTGTAGTGGAGCAGGTTGAGAACTTCAAGTTCCTTTGCGTCCACATCACCAGCAAACTAACATGGTCCAAGCCCACCAAGACAGTCGTGAAGAGGGCACGACAAAACCTATTCCCCCCTAAGATTTGACATGGGTCCTCAGATCCTCAAAAGGTTCTACAGCTGCACCATCGAGAGCATCCTGACGTGTTGCATCACTGCCTAGTATGGCAACTGCTCGGCCTCCAACCGCAAGGCACTACTAAGGGTAATCTGTACGGCCTAGTACATCACTGGGGCCAAGCTTCCTGCCATCCAGGACCTCTATACCAGGCGGTGGCAGAGGAAGCCCCAAAAAATTGTCAAAGACTCCAGTCACCCTAGTCATAGACTGTTCTCTCTGCCACCTCACAGCAAGCGGTACCAGAGCACCAAGTCTAGTTCCAAGAGGCTTCTAAACAGATTCTACCGCCAAGCCATAAGACTCCTGAACATTTCATCAAATGGTTAACCAGACTACTTGCATTGCCACCCCCTTCTCCCCCTCTTTTATGCTGTTGCTACTCTGTTATTATTTATGCATAGCCACTTTGATACCTATATTACCTCAATTACCTTGACTAACCAGTGTCCTCGCACATTGACTCTGTACCGGTACCCACTGTATATTGCCTGGCTATTGTTATTTTACTGCTGCTCTTTAATTATTTGTTACTTTATTTCATATTTTTTTAGATATTTTTCTTAAATCTTTATTGTTGGTGAAGAGCTTGTTAGTAAGCATTTCAGTAAGGTCTACACCTGTTGTATTCGGCGCATGTGACATAAGATTTGACTAAATAAATAGGTGAAAATATATAGCTCTGAACTAATCGGATGATTTTGGCATCAAGTGTCTCTTTCTCGTCAGGCTAAAATGGCTGCCTATGCTCATTTTCAGTGACCCCTGCTGTGCACAAACAAAGCACAATCTGAGCAAAGGCATCATTAAAGGGTTTAAAGCCCTCTTATAACTTCAGAACGAATGCAAACAAACTGGCAGTTTTTCGGCCAACGTGTTCCATGTGCCTGATTTGGCACGGGATCAAGCTCTGCCTTGCCACCCCCCATGGATCTGTTGCAAGCTGTTGACTGAGCACTGACTGGCTCAATGATGAAAAGGAACCTGTGATACACCACAGAAAAACAGACCTCTAGTCTGGCAGATTTGCACTTTCCACTCATAACCACATGCATGCGTAACTCTGACTTCATCTGTTTTCATCTGTTTGTCTTTATCTCCAAGATGATCCAACTTTGGTTGTTAGCTTGTATGCTGACACAAATAGTGTTGTAGTTAACCTTGGCCTAATACATAAAAATATCCTTGTTGATGTCAAGGTTTTGCATCAGACAATCAAAAAAGGGCAACAGAACTCTAGACTAAAGCACTAACTTCCATCTTGGCTTTAACACCAAATCTTCAAAAATGACATTGCCTTCAACACAGTTTGAGTATGTTTATGGTTTAGCGATAAATCTGCAATCTAATGTAACCTAGAGCCAGTAATACACAAAGCTCTCCCATTAGAAATGACCTTTCCACTACTAGAGCTCTTTGTTAAATCTCCTTGCATTTTGCTTACCATGCACGTGAGAGGATTACCATTAGTGTTATTGCTATGTGTTGGACAAAAGGCTATTCGCAAGAGGGAAGCTTTTGATTTAGTACAGTACTGTAACTTGAAACGCAGAGCCAAATCCATAATAATGATCGCATAATAATGCAAAGTCTCTCCCAGCCGGCCCACTGATGAGGCTGACATGCTGTCCAGACCGCTCGCACACATGTTGATGTTGTCCACCCACACCAGACGTGATCAGAACAACGCAGGTTGAAATATCAAAATGAACTCTGAACCAACTAAACTCAGCAAAAAAAAAAAGAAACGTCCTCTCACTGTCAACTGCGTTTATTTTCAGAAAACTTAGCATGTGTAATTATTTGTATGAACATAACAAGATTTAACAACTGAAACATAAACTGAACAAGTTCCACATACATGTGACTAACAGAAATGGACTAATGTGTCCATGAACAAAGGGGGGGGGGGGATCAGAATCAAAAGTAACAGTCAGTATCTGGTGTGGCCACCAGCTGCTTTAAGTACTGCAGTGCATCTCCTCATGTACTGCACCAGATTTACCAGTTCTTGCTGTGAGATGTTACCCCACTATTCCACCAAGGCACCTGCAAGTTCCGGGACATTTCTGGGGGGAATGGCCCTAGCCCTCACCCTCCGATCCAACAGGTCCCAAACGTGCTCAATGGGATTAAGATCCGGGCTCTTCGTTGGCCATGGCAGAACACTGACATTCCTGTCTTGCAAGAAATCACGCACAGAACGAGCAGTATGGCTGGTGGCATTGTCATGCTGGAGGGTCATGTCAGGATGAGCCTGCAGGAAGGGTACCACATGAGGGAGGAGGATGTCTTCCCTGTAACGCACAGCGTTGAGATTGCCTGCAATGACAACAATATCAGTCCGATGATGCTGTGACACACCGCCCCAGACTATGACGGACCTCCACCTACAAATTGATTCCGCTCCAGAGTACAGGCCTCAGTGTAGCACTCATTCCTTCGACGATAAATGTGAATCCGACCATCACCCCTGGTGAGACAAAACCGCTACTCGTCAGTGAAGAGCACTTTTTGCCAGTCCTGTCTGGTCCAGCAACGGTGAGTTTGTGCCCATAGGGGATGTTGTTGCCGGTGATGTCTGGTGAGGACCTGCCTTTACAACAGGCCTACAAGCCCTCAGTCCAGCCTTTCTCAGCCTATTGCGGACAGTCTGAGCACTGATGGAGGGATTGTGCGTTCCTGGTGTAATTCGGGCAGTTGTTGCCATCCTGTACCTGTCCTGCAAATGTGATCTTTGGATGTACCGGTCCTGTGCAGATGGTGTTGCACGTGGTCTGCCATTGTGAGGACGATCAGCTGTCCATCCTGTCTCCTTGTAGCGCTGTCTTAGGCGTCTCACAGTACGGACATTGCAATGTATTTCCCTGGCCACATCTGCAGTCCTCATGCCTCCTTGCAGCATGCCTAAGGCACATTCACGCAGATGAGCAGGGACCCTGGGCATCTTTCTTTTGGTGTTTTTCAGAGTCAGTAGAAAGGCCTCTTTAGTGTCCTAAGTTTTCATAACTGTGACCATAATTGCCTACCGTCTGTAAGCTGTTCGTGTCTTAACGACCGTTCCACAGGTGCATGTTCATTAATTGTTTATGGTTCATTGAACAAGCATGGGAAACAGTATTTAAACCCTTTGCAATGAAGATCTGTGAAGTTATTTGGATTTTTACGAATTTCCTTGAAAGACAGGGTCCTGAAAATGGGACGTTTCTTTTTTTTGCTGAGTTTATATTAATTTGGGGACAGGTCGAAAAGCATTAAACATTTATGGCAATTTAGCTTGCTTGCTGTTGCTAGCTAATTTGTCCTGGGATATAAACATTGGGTAGTTATTTTACCTGAAATGCACAAAGTCGTCTACTCCGACAATTAATCCACAGATTAAAAGGTTAACCGATTTAGTTTCTAGTCATCACTCCTCCTTCAGGCTTTTTCTTCTTTGGACTTTATATGACGGTTTGCAACCAACTTTAAGGTGCATTACCACCACCAACTGGACTGGAGTGTGAAACCTCAGTTCATTTTTCAATAACCTTTGTGGGTATATGCTCCTAAAAACCAGGAGATGGGAGAGGCGGGACTTGCAGCACTATGAGTTGTGATTCCAACAGCAAAGGCAGTATAATGCTACCATTGCATTTCAATGTACCACTGACAGATTCTGTGATATCAACTTTGAAGACTGTTATAACTCAATGTGATGTTTGGAAGAGAGGCAGTTATGATAGACCTTGAGACCCAATTTTGTATGCCTTATGGGCCCAAGCATTATGTCTTTGTTAGATGTGTTCTGTGATAAGTAATAAGCCAGAGAAGAAGAATAATGTTAAAAAGTTAAATCGAAAATGTGTCATGTTTTGTTCCCCAAATAGTGGGACATTCAAATAGGTTAATTCATCTGATATTCTGAGAATCAGTCTAAACATCTTCTCACTGCTGAAGTGAGAAGATCAGGAAAGTAACATTGAGATTGACATCTCTTTTTCAAGTGAGCCCTGGCCAGGACAGACAAGTAAAACTCACAGCTACCATCCATACAGTTTCTCAGGTGAAAAGCATGTGTTGACTTGCATTGTACAGAGTATATTCATTCATGATGTGATACGTAAGATTGCGCCAGAGAAGAAGGCAGACGTTTTACGTGCCGATTGTTTTTTTGTTAGTTTATTTGCAACTTTTTAAAAAACGTATTTTTTACTTATTTTGTACATAATGTTGCCGCTACCGTCTCTTATGTACAGAAGCACCAAGTCTAGGTCCAAGAGGCTCTAAACAGCTTCTACCCCCAAGCCATAAGACTCCTGAATATCTCATCAAATGGCTACCCAGACCTCCTCCCCCTTTACACCACTGCTGCTCTCTGTTGTCATTTATACATAGTAATTTTAGTAACTCTACCTACATGTACGTACTACCTCAACTAACCGGTGCCCCTACACATTGACTCTGTACCGGTATCCCCCTGTATATAGTCTCGGTATTGTTATTTTACTGCTGCTCTTTAATTACTTGTTACTTTTATCACTTATTCTTGTGTTTTTTTTAAACTGCATTGTTGGATAGGGTTTCGAAAGTAAGCATTTCATTGTAAGATCTACACCTGTTGTATTCGGCGCATGTGACTAATAAAATTTGAATTGATGTTGATGTTATGAATTAACCTTTGACCTCCAGGCCAATAGCTCCTGGTCCTATGGTATAGGCCTCATTTGCCACTAGATTTAGTGTTATAAAGCACTTCATTTTGACAGTGTAGTTGGGAATGTTAGTAATGAAAATAGTGTATATTCATAAATGACTGCTTCATTATTATCAGATAATGCCTACCACTTGAACTATTTGAATAGTATAGTCAACAGATTGAATTCTTTGTATAGAATATTCAACCGATTCAATCGACACTGTTAAATTCAAAGAAAGATTATTTTCATATTTTTGTCTGATTTTATGTGGAATTGTATGAATCTGTGTCATGAGTAGGTTGAGTCATTATCTGATACCAAGATAGATCGATCAATTATCTGTTATTCACTAACATGCCCAACTATCAAATACTCCCCTTTCTCGGAACCATGAGTTAGTCTGGAAGCCAAACGTTAACTCGTAACATCAACGTCAAATCGTGAATTACCTTGAACAAATCTTCTGAATAGATGTTTGTATGAGATATGCTCCTTGTGGTCCTCTGTGGCTCAGTTGATCGAGCAAGGCACTTGCAATGCCAGCTCAGTGGATTCGATTCCTGGGACCACCTGTACGTTAAATGCATGCATGACTGTAAATTGCTTTGGATTAAAGCATCTGCTAAATGGCATAAAATATGTTTGATATATTTGGAGTTGACACACCATTGTTTCTACATTGCTGGTAAAAGGATGGTTCATTTTGAATGATTCATTTGTTTTGAAACATAAAGTGATACGTTCTGTACAAGTCAAACTCATCTGAGTTCTCTCACAGAAAGACACGCTCAGTGTTACTTAATAATAATTTTTGTTGCAGACACTCCCTAGTGGTGTTGCGTGTTCTTTCTGTAGACTTTTTTTTGTTTTGAAATTTCGCCTAACAATTTCATGAGAGGATTGGTTTTGGCATGGGAGGATCTGACAGAGAGGCAGCAAGAGAGAAAAAGAGATGACTTATTCACGCAGAATGTTCCCCCTGTTTTTCGGCACTCCCTCTGCTTGCTGAGCTGGTGAGAGGCATAGGCTACAACAGTGTGAAAGGAGTGCCGAAAAACTGGGAACAAACAAACCAGAGATCGAGCAAGAAGGGAAGGATAGAGGGTCACACTTAGGTCCTCGCCAGTCCTACAGGGATCCAGAGACATTGACAGCACTAAGATTAGAGTCATCAACACAGACAAGTTTAAAGTATAGCTAATCCTTCTAGTTTACAGAAAAACCCTTTCCTCTCCTATACACTTCACAGTAAACCTAAGAACCTTCAAAAAGATAGGAATATGGCGAAGTCAGAGAGGTAGAAGGAGGACAAAAAGACAGAAAGAAAGGGATGAACTGGGCTGAAAAGAGAGCAAGAGACAGGGTCAGGCAGAGAGAAAGAGAAAGCCTGGGTAAGTGACAAGGTCAGGAAAGCTGAGCTGGAGCTGGAAAACAAGATAGATGACCCTGGCAGAGGCATGATGGGTGAGAAGAGCGTGTGACAGGACTATTTGCTGGGAAGAGCAGACCACACCCCGATGGCAGGGTGCCAGGATGCTCCCTGATTGGAGAGAGAGCCTGAGCCGAGCTGCCTGGCTGTGTTGTTGACAGTGACCAGTCTGTGTTCCTTTCCTTCAGCCCTCTGTGACCCTGACCCGTAGACCTACTCTATCTGTCATTTCTAGCCAGTGGGCTAGGCAACCACTCAGGGGGCTCTCCTTCCGAATACTTTGGCGAGCTATGTTCTATTTGTGTTCATTTGATATTGATGTAAATGTAATCTGCACACACCACTGCATAATAAATAACTACAATGAGATTATAAAGTCAGCCACAGGTTAGCCAATTGTGATCACGCGGTTCTGTATCCACAACCACAGTAACCCCCAGCAAGGTTACAGATGCTACAACATGGGTGCGCCATAAATGTCACCTTATTCCCTATATAGTGCACTACATTTGACCAGGGCACATAGGGCTGATCAATAGTAGTGCACAAAAAAAAAAGATTTGTGTGCAATTTTGGACGCATACAATGACCATAACTTTAGATAACACCCCCCTAGGCTCTGGAAACTCCAGATTATTGTATCCTCCCAACTCTGTGATTGGGTTAAACGTCCACTGGCGACGACCCATGCTGTGTCCTGCTGATTGGTTGGTTGACTCGGTCCACAGGGCTAGACCAGCTGGCTGTACCAAACCCCCTCTGTTGTAATCCTAATGTGGTCCTCTCCCTGTGTCTCTGACGTCAGTCCTGCTTTTATGTTGTACATGCAGCTCTTGTTCAGTTCAACTATGCCTATGGACTGCTGATGTAAAATGCTTTTGTCCTGACCTATGAGATTGGCTCACAGTTTTTGGAAATGGTTATGTCGTACAGTGCATTCGAAAGTATTCAGACCCCTCAACTTTGTTACACAATTAGTTACGTTGCAGCCTTATTCTAAAATTAATTCAATTGTATTTTTTCCTCATCAATCAACACCCCATAATGACAAAGCAAAACAGTTTTTTTTTGTAAATTTGCAAAATTATGAAGAAAGAAAACTTTTTACTCAGTACTTTGTTGAAGCCCCTTTGGCAGCGATTACAGCCTCGAGAGTATGACGCTACAAGCTTGGAACACCTGTATTTGCGGAGTTTCTCCCATTCTGCTCTGCAGATCCTCTCAAGCTCTGTCAGGTTGGATGTGGAGCGTTGCTGCACAGCTATTTTCAGGTCTCTTCAGAGATGTTCGATGGGGTTCAAGTCCGGCCTCTGGCTGGCCCACTCAAGGACATTCAGAGACTTGTCCCGAAGCCACTCCTGCGTTGTCTGGCTGTGTGCTTAGGTTCATTGTCCTGTTGGAAGGTGAACCTTCGCACCAGTCTGAGGTCCTGAGCACTCTGGATCAGGTTTTCAAAGGTTCTCTCTGTACTTTGCTCTGTTCATCTTTCCCTCGATCCTGACTAGTCTCCCAGTCCCTGCCGCTGAAGAACATCCCCACAGCATGATGCTGCCACCACCATGCCTCACCGTAGGGATGGTGCCAGGTTTCCACCAGACGTGCCGCTTGGATTCTCACTCTTTTCTCGGAGCTCTACAGACAATTTCTTCAACCTCATAGCTTGGTTTTTGCACTGACAAACTGTCAACTGTGGGACCTTAGATAGACCGGTGTGTTCCTTTCCAAATCATGTCCAATCAATGTGCAGAAACATCTCAAGGATGATTAATGGAAGCAGGACTCACCGGAGCTCAATTTCGAGTGTCTGAATACTTATGTAAATAAGGTATTTCTAAAAAACAGTTTTTGCTTTATTGTGTAGATTGATGAGGAAAACATTTAATTTAATCTATTTTAGAATAAGGATGTAATTTAACAAAATGTGGAAAAGGGGAAGGTGTTCTGAATACTTTCCTAATCCATTTTATATGGCTACATGTCTAACTGCACTGACGATTGATGTTTACAGCTGAAAAGGTTTTGTTTTATTATTTACAGAAATGTGCACTACCGACCATGCCTTGCCCTTTTTTTTCTTTTTTTTTTAACAGTTGAAGACGTTGTTCTCAGCCTGGCTTTTCTTGCCTTTGATTTGTCTAGACTGCCCTTACGTTCAGTATGGGCGATAACGATTTTGCACCTGTTACTCAACACTCTTCACGTTTACTGATGTCAGGGCAGTGGAGGAGCAAGTCAACAGAGGAGCAGTTCTCCTCAACAGGCTCCCATTATGTTCTCTCTCGCTCTCTGAAGGGTCAACCGTCTGCTGGACCTAATTTATGACAACCACTTTGAAAACACAGGGGAGTGCTGTGGCACCACACTTTGGTGCCACAGCTGTTTTTACTGTCACAGCCATAAAGCTCCTCTGGGAAGAGAGAAAGGAAGAGAACAATGGATGGAAATACAAACAGAGCAGGAGAGGATGACTAAGATGGCGATATGAAGGAGAAATGAGGGCAGGGGGGAGAAATTGGCCTTGGAAAAAGTGGCGTGAACATCTGTATTTAACTCCATATTAATCGGAGTGATCATTATTATAGCTATCAAATTATCTGGGGCGGCAGGGTAGCCTAGTGGTTAGAGCGTTGGTCTAGTAACCGGAAGGTTGCAAGTTCTAACCCCCGAGCTGACAAGGTACAAATCTGTTGTTCTGCCCCTGAACAGTCAGTTAACCCACTGGTCCTAGGCCGTCATTGAAAATAAGAATTTGTTCTTAACTGACTTGCCTAGTTAAATAAAGGTAAAATAAAACAAAAATCTCTGATGTTCTTTCCACTGTAATATAACAGAAATCTGTTATGAGGGAATAAAAAAGAAAGGGGAAATTATAAAGTCAGAGGAAGGGAAACCACTAATTGTTCTTGTTTTCACAAAAATATATTTTATTTCACATGAGAATTTCACATTTATCATAATTATCAAATGGGTTCTTTATATAATCTTCTATATACATATAATACACATATACAAAATAAGGTAACAAAAAGGATTGACTCAATGATAGTCATATAATGTTGTCTGTTGTTCAAACCACCCTGTGAAGTTGGGCTTGGCAGCTGTGATTGATACGGTGTCTTGTGGTTTCAGTGAGTTCTGTGTGCCTGACTGGGTGTGTAGGCCTAAAATCTTACCATAGCAGTATAACCCTGACTGGCAAATTACATTATAATACAACCAAATTGTAAATTACACTACATGACCAAAAGTATGTGGATACCTGCTCGTCAAACA